>NW_027669131.1:0-32500 GCF_964194185.1 Rhinolophus hipposideros | reverse complement strand
GTTGGCCGAGGACTAGGGGTAGGTGTCACGAAATGGCTCCGGGTAGTCCTAGGACTCCGAACGGATGTAGTGCTGGATTAGGGTGTGGCTAATGGTGGGTCCAGGGTGATTTCGTAGGACACGGGTTAGTGCTCTGGCTATTGGTAGGGCAAGGTGTACCGGTTGGCGACGGGCAAGTGCTAGGCTTCGGACTAGAGTGAGCACTGGGCATTGGTCTAGGGCCCGAGGTAGGGCTAGTGGGAGCGGTAGGCGTAGCGCTGGGGTAGGCAAAGGGCAAGGGGTGGGTGTCGGGGTAAACCTCGAAGTAGGCCTAGGACCAGGAGTGGGAGCTGTGGCTAGGGGTAGGGATGGGGGTGGGCCTATGGGTAGGGGGAGCTGTAGGGACTTGGGTAGGCGTAGGACCAGAGGTAGTGCTAGGCGTAGGCCTAGGGCGAGGGGTAGTGCTCGGGGTAACCTAACCCTAACCCTAACCCTAACACTAACCCTAACCCTAACCCTAACTCTAACACCAACCCTAACCCTAACCCTAACCCTAACACCAACCCTAACCCTAACCCTAACCCTAACCCTAACCCTAACACCAACCCTAACCCTAACCCTAACCCTAACACCAACCCTAACCCTAACCCTAACCCTAACCCTAACCCTAACACCAACCCTAACCCTAACCCTAACCCTAACCTTAACACCAACTCTAACCCTAATCCTAACCCTAACCCTAACCCTAACACCAACCCTAACCAAAACCCTAACCCTAACCCTAACACCAACCCTAACCCTAACCCTAACCCTAACCCTAAACCTAACACCAACCCTAACCCTAACCCTAACCCTAACCCTAACCCAAACACCAACCCTAACCCTAACCCTAACCCTAACACCAACCCTAACCCTAATCCTAACCCTAACCCTAACCCTAACAACAACCCTAACCCTTACCCTAACCCTAACCCTAACACCAACCCTAACCCTAACCCTAACCCTACCCCTAACCCTAACCCTAACCCTAAACCTAACCCTAAACGTAACACCAACCCTAACGCTAACCCAACCCTAACCCTAACCCTAACCCTAACTCTAACCCTAACACCAACCCTAACCCTAACCCTAACCCTAAAACCAACCCTAACCCTAACCCTAACCCTAACCCTAACCCTAACCATAACACCAACCCTAACACTAATTCTAACCCTAACCCTAACACCAACCCTAACCCTAATCCTAACCCTAACCCTAAACCTAACATCAACCCTAACCCTAACCCTAACCCTAACCCTAACACCAACCCTAACCCTAACCCTAACCCTAACCCTAACCCTATGCCTAACACGAACCCTAACCCTAAACCTAACCCTAACCCTAACACCAACCCTAACCCTAATCCTAATCCTAATCCTAACCCTAACCCTAACACTAACCCTAACCCTAACCCTAACACCAACCCTAACCCTAACCCTAACCCTAACCCTAACCCTAACCCTATACCTAACACCAACCCTAACCCTAATTCTAACCCTAACACCAACCCTAACCCTAACCCTAACCCTAACACCAACCCTAACCCTAATCCTAACCCTAACCCTAAACCTAACCCTAACACCAACCCTAACCGTAACCCTAACACTAACCCTAACCCTAACCCTAACACCAACCCTAACCCTAATCCTAACCCTAACCCTAACACCAACCCTAACACTAACCCTAACCCTATACCCTAATCCTAACCCTAACCCTAACCCTAACCTTAACCCTAACCCTAACAAGGGCAAGGTTTACTGGTCAGCGACGGGCAAGTTCTAGGCCTCGGACTAGAAGGAGGCATGGGCGTTGGTCTAGGGCCCGAGCTAGGGCTAGTGAGAGCGGTAGGCGTAGCGCTGGGGTAGGCTTAGGGCAAGGGGTGGGTGTCGAGGTAAACCTCGAGTAGGCCTAGAGCCAGGAGTGGGAGCTGTGGCTAGTGGTAGGGTTGGGGGTGGGCCTATGGGTAGGGGGAGCTGTTGGGCCAGGGTAGTGGTAGGAACAGAGGTAGTTCTAGGCGTAGGCCTAGGGCGAGGGGTAGTGCTCGGGGTAGGGTTAGGTGAAGGGCTAGTGGTTGGCAGAGGCCCACGGGCAGTGTTAGGGTTAGGGCTCATGTTAAGCCTAGGACTAGTGGTAGTGGTAGGGGTTGGCCGAGGGCTAGAGGTAAGTGTCACGAGAGGGCTCCTGGTAGTCCTAGGACTCCGAACGGATGTAGGGCTGGATTAGGGTGTGGCTAATGGTGGGTCCAGGGTGATTTCGTAGGACACGGGTTAGTGCTCTGGCTATTGGTAGGGCAAGGTGTACCGGTTGGCGACGGGCAAGTGCTAGGCTTCGGACTAGAGTGAGCACTGGGCGTTGGTCTAGGGCCCGAGGTAGGGCTAGTGGGAGCGGTAGGCGTAGCGCTGGGGTAGGCAAAGGGCAAGGGGTGGGTGTCCGGTAAACCTCGAAGTAGGCCTAGGACCAGGAGTGGGAGCTGTGGCTAGGGGTAGGGATGGGGGTGGGCCTATGGGTAGGGGGAGCTGTAGGGACTGGGGTAGGGGTAGGACCAGAGGTAGTGCTAGGCGTAGGCCTAGGGCGAGGGGTAGTGCTCGGGGTAACCTAACCCTAACCCTAACCCTAACTCTAACACCAACCCTAACCCTAACCCTAACTCTAACACCAACCCTAACCCTAACCCTAACCCTAACACCAACCCTAACCCTAACCCTAACCCTAACCCTAACCCTAACCCTATGCCTAACACGAACCCTAACCCTAACCCTAACCCTAACCCTAACACCAACCCTAACCCTACCCTAACCCTAACCCTAAAAGTAACACCAACCCTAACCCTAACCCAAACCCTAACCCTAACACCTACCCTAACCCTAACCCTAACCCTAACCCTAACACCAACCCTAACCCTAACCCTAACCCTAACCCTAACCCTAACACCAACCCTAACCCTAACCCAAACCCTAACCCTAACACCTACCCTAACCCTAACCCTAACCCTAACCCTAACACCAACCCTAACCCTAACCCTAACCCTAACCCTAACACCAACCCTAACCCTAACCCTAACCCTAACCCTAAACGTAACACCAACCCTAACCCTAACCCAAACCCTAACCCTAACACCAACCCTAACTCTAACCCTAACCCTATGCCTAACACGAACCCTAACCCTAAACCTAACCCTAACCCTAACACCAACCCTAACCCTAATCCTAATCCTAACCCTAACCCTAACCCTAACACTAACCCTAACCCTAACCCTAACACCAACCCTAACCCTAACCCTAACCCTAACCCTAACCCTATACCTAACACCAACCCTAACCCTAACCCTAACCCTAACCCTAACACCAACCCTAACCCTAACCCTAACCCTAACCCTAACACCAACCCTAACCCTAACCCTAAACCCTAATCCTAACCCTAACCCTAACCCTAACCTTAACCCTAACCCTAACAAGGGCAAGGTTTACTGGTCAGCGACGGGCAAGTTCTAGGCCTCGGAATAGAAGGAGGCATGGGCGTTGGTCTAGGGCCCGAGCTAGGGCTAGTGAGAGCGGTAGGCGTAGCGCTGGGGTAGGCTTAGGGCAAGGGGTGAGTGTCGAGGTAAACCTCGAGTAGGCCTAGAGCCAGGAGTGGGAGCTGTGGCTAGTGGTAGGGTTGGGGGTGGGCTTATGGGTAGGGGGAGCTGTAGGGCCAGGGTAGTGGTAGGAACAGAGGTAGTGCTAGGCGTAGGCCTAGGGCGAGGGGTAGTGCTCGGGGTAGGGTTAGTTGAAGGGCTAGTGGTTGGCAGAGGCCCACGGGCAGTGTTAGGGTTAGGGCTCATGTTATGCCTAGGACTAGTGGTAGTGGTAAGGGTTGGCCGAGGACTAGGGGTAGGTGTCACGAAATGGCTCCGGGTAGTCCTAGGACTCCGAACGGATGTAGTGCTGGATTAGGGTGTGGCTAATGGTGGGTCCAGGGTGATTTCGTAGGACACGGGTTAGTGCTCTGGCTATTGGTAGGGCAAGGTGTACCGGTTGGCGACGGGCAAGTGCTAGGCTTCGGACTAGAGTGAGCACTGGGCATTGGTCTAGGGCCCGAGGTAGGGCTAGTGGGAGCGGTAGGCGTAGCGCTGGGGTAGGCAAAGGGCAAGGGGTGGGTGTCGGGGTAAACCTCGAAGTAGGCCTAGGACCAGGAGTGGGAGCTGTGGCTAGGGGTAGGGATGGGGGTGGGCCTATGGGTAGGGGGAGCTGTAGGGACTTGGGTAGGCGTAGGACCAGAGGTAGTGCTAGGCGTAGGCCTAGGGCGAGGGGTAGTGCTCGGGGTAACCTAACCCTAACCCTAACCCTAACACTAACCCTAACCCTAACCCTAACTCTAACACCAACCCTAACCCTAACCCTAACCCTAACACCAACCCTAACCCTAACCCTAACCCTAACCCTAACCCTAACACCAACCCTAACCCTAACCCTAACCCTAACACCAACCCTAACCCTAACCCTAACCCTAACCCTAACCCTAACACCAACCCTAACCCTAACCCTAACCCTAACCTTAACACCAACTCTAACCCTAATCCTAACCCTAACCCTAACCCTAACACCAACCCTAACCAAAACCCTAACCCTAACCCTAACACCAACCCTAACCCTAACCCTAACCCTAACCCTAAACCTAACACCAACCCTAACCCTAACCCTAACCCTAACCCTAACCCAAACACCAACCCTAACCCTAACCCTAACCCTAACACCAACCCTAACCCTAATCCTAACCCTAACCCTAACCCTAACAACAACCCTAACCCTTACCCTAACCCTAACCCTAACACCAACCCTAACCCTAACCCTAACCCTACCCCTAACCCTAACCCTAACCCTAAACCTAACCCTAAACGTAACACCAACCCTAACGCTAACCCAACCCTAACCCTAACCCTAACCCTAACTCTAACCCTAACACCAACCCTAACCCTAACCCTAACCCTAAAACCAACCCTAACCCTAACCCTAACCCTAACCCTAACCCTAACCATAACACCAACCCTAACACTAATTCTAACCCTAACCCTAACACCAACCCTAACCCTAATCCTAACCCTAACCCTAAACCTAACATCAACCCTAACCCTAACCCTAACCCTAACCCTAACACCAACCCTAACCCTAACCCTAACCCTAACCCTAACCCTATGCCTAACACGAACCCTAACCCTAAACCTAACCCTAACCCTAACACCAACCCTAACCCTAATCCTAATCCTAATCCTAACCCTAACCCTAACACTAACCCTAACCCTAACCCTAACACCAACCCTAACCCTAACCCTAACCCTAACCCTAACCCTAACCCTATACCTAACACCAACCCTAACCCTAATTCTAACCCTAACACCAACCCTAACCCTAACCCTAACCCTAACACCAACCCTAACCCTAATCCTAACCCTAACCCTAAACCTAACCCTAACACCAACCCTAACCGTAACCCTAACACTAACCCTAACCCTAACCCTAACACCAACCCTAACCCTAATCCTAACCCTAACCCTAACACCAACCCTAACACTAACCCTAACCCTAAACCCTAATCCTAACCCTAACCCTAACCCTAACCTTAACCCTAACCCTAACAAGGGCAAGGTTTACTGGTCAGCGACGGGCAAGTTCTAGGCCTCGGACTAGAAGGAGGCATGGGCGTTGGTCTAGGGCCCGAGCTAGGGCTAGTGAGAGCGGTAGGCGTAGCGCTGGGGTAGGCTTAGGGCAAGGGGTGGGTGTCGAGGTAAACCTCGAGTAGGCCTAGAGCCAGGAGTGGGAGCTGTGGCTAGTGGTAGGGTTGGGGGTGGGCCTATGGGTAGGGGGAGCTGTTGGGCCAGGGTAGTGGTAGGAACAGAGGTAGTTCTAGGCGTAGGCCTAGGGCGAGGGGTAGTGCTCGGGGTAGGGTTAGGTGAAGGGCTAGTGGTTGGCAGAGGCCCACGGGCAGTGTTAGGGTTAGGGCTCATGTTAAGCCTAGGACTAGTGGTAGTGGTAGGGGTTGGCCGAGGGCTAGAGGTAAGTGTCACGAGAGGGCTCCTGGTAGTCCTAGGACTCCGAACGGATGTAGGGCTGGATTAGGGTGTGGCTAATGGTGGGTCCAGGGTGATTTCGTAGGACACGGGTTAGTGCTCTGGCTATTGGTAGGGCAAGGTGTACCGGTTGGCGACGGGCAAGTGCTAGGCTTCGGACTAGAGTGAGCACTGGGCGTTGGTCTAGGGCCCGAGGTAGGGCTAGTGGGAGCGGTAGGCGTAGCGCTGGGGTAGGCAAAGGGCAAGGGGTGGGTGTCCGGTAAACCTCGAAGTAGGCCTAGGACCAGGAGTGGGAGCTGTGGCTAGGGGTAGGGATGGGGGTGGGCCTATGGGTAGGGGGAGCTGTAGGGACTGGGGTAGGGGTAGGACCAGAGGTAGTGCTAGGCGTAGGCCTAGGGCGAGGGGTAGTGCTCGGGGTAACCTAACCCTAACCCTAACCCTAACTCTAACACCAACCCTAACCCTAACCCTAACTCTAACACCAACCCTAACCCTAACCCTAACCCTAACACCAACCCTAACCCTAACCCTAACCCTAACCCTAACCCTAACCCTATGCCTAACACGAACCCTAACCCTAACCCTAACCCTAACCCTAACACCAACCCTAACCCTACCCTAACCCTAACCCTAAAAGTAACACCAACCCTAACCCTAACCCAAACCCTAACCCTAACACCTACCCTAACCCTAACCCTAACCCTAACCCTAACACCAACCCTAACCCTAACCCTAACCCTAACCCTAACCCTAACACCAACCCTAACCCTAACCCAAACCCTAACCCTAACACCTACCCTAACCCTAACCCTAACCCTAACCCTAACACCAACCCTAACCCTAACCCTAACCCTAACCCTAACACCAACCCTAACCCTAACCCTAACCCTAACCCTAAACGTAACACCAACCCTAACCCTAACCCAAACCCTAACTCTAACACCAACCCTAACCCTAACCCTAACCCTAACCCTAACCCTATACCTAACACCAACCCTAACCCTAACCCTAACCCTAACACCAACCCTAACCCTAACCCTAACCCTAACCCTATGCCTAACACAAACCCTAACCCTAACCCTAACCCTAAACCTAACCCTAACCCTAACAACAACCCTAACCCTAATCCTAATCCTAACACTAACCCTAACCCTAACACTAACCCTAACCCTAAACCTAACACTAACCCTAACACCAACCCTAACCCTAACCCTAACCCTAACCCTAACCCTAACCCTATACCTAACACCAACCCTAACCCTAACCCTAACCCTAACCCTAAACCTAACCCTGACCCTAACACCAACCCTAAACCTAATCCTTATCCTAACCCTAACCCTAACCCTAACACTAACCCTAACCCTAACCCTAACACCAACCCTAACCCTAACCCTAACCCTAACCCTAACCCAAACACCAACCCTAACCCTAACCCTAACCCTAACCCTAACCCTAACACCAACCCTAACACTAATCCTAACCCTAACCCTAACACTAACAACAACCCTAACCCTAACCCTTACCCTAACCCTAACACCAACCCTAACCCTAACCCTATGCCTAACACGAACCCTAACCCTAACCCTAATTCTAACCCTAACACCAACCCTAACCCTAACCCTAACCCTAACCCTAAACGTAACACCAACCGTAACCCTAACCCAAACCCTAACCCTAACACCAACCCTAACCCTAACCCTAACCCTAACCCTAACACCAACCCTAACCCTAACCCTAACTCTTACCCTAACTCTAACCCTAACATCAACCCTAACCCTAACCCTAACCCTAAAACCAACCCTAACCCTAACCCTAACCCTAACCCTAACCCTAACCCTAACCATAACACAAACCCTAACCCTAATTCTAACCCTACCGTAACACCAACCCTAACCCTAATCCTAACCCTAACCCTAAACCTAACATCAACCCTAACCCTAACCCTAACCCTAACCCTAACACCAACCCTAACTCTAACCCTAACCCTATGCCTAACACGAACCCTAACCCTAAACCTAACCCTAACCCTAACACCAACCCTAACCCTAATCCTAATCCTAACCCTAACCCTAACCCTAACACTAACCCTAACCCTAACCCTAACACCAACCCTAACCCTAACCCTAACCCTAACCCTAACCCTATACCTAACACCAACCCTAACCCTAACCCTAACCCTAACACCAACCCTAACCCTAACCCTAACCCTAACCCTAACCCTAACACCAACCCTAACCCTAACCCTAAACCCTAATCCTAACCCTAACCCTAACCTTAACCCTAACCCTAACAAGGGCAAGGTTTACTGGTCAGCGACGGGCAAGTTCTAGGCCTCGGACTAGAAGGAGGCATGGGCGTTGGTCTAGGGCCCGAGCTAGGGCTAGTGAGAGCGGTAGGCGTAGCGCTGGGGTAGGCTTAGGGCAAGGGGTGGGTGTCGAGGTAAACCTCGAGTAGGCCTAGAGCCAGGAGTGGGAGCTGTGGCTAGTGGTAGGGTTGGGGGTGGGCCTATGGGTAGGGGGAGCTGTTGGGCCAGGGTAGTGGTAGGAACAGAGGTAGTTCTAGGCGTAGGCCTAGGGCGAGGGGTAGTGCTCGGGGTAGGGTTAGGTGAAGTGCTAGTGGTTGGCAGAGGCCCACGGGCAGTGTTAGGGTTAGGGCTCATGTTAAGCCTAGGACTAGTGGTAGTGGTAGGGGTTGGCCGAGGGCTAGAGGTAAGTGTCACGAGAGGGCTCCTGGTAGTCCTAGGACTCCGAACGGATGTAGGGCTGGATTAGGGTGTGGCTAATGGTGGGTCCAGGGTGATTTCGTAGGACACGGGTTAGTGCTCTGGCTATTGGTAGGGCAAGGTGTACCGGTTGGCGACGGGCAAGTGCTAGGCTTCGGACTAGAGTGAGCACTGGGCGTTGGTCTAGGGCCCGAGGTAGGGCTAGTGGGAGCGGTAGGCGTAGCGCTGGGGTAGGCAAAGGGCAAGGGGTGGGTGTCCGGTAAACCTCGAAGTAGGCCTAGGACCAGGAGTGGGAGCTGTGGCTAGGGGTAGGGATGGGGGTGGGCCTATGGGTAGGGGGAGCTGTAGGGACTGGGGTAGGGGTAGGACCAGAGGTAGTGCTAGGCGTAGGCCTAGGGCGAGGGGTAGTGCTCGGGGTAACCTAACCCTAACCCTAACCCTAACTCTAACACCAACCCTAACCCTAACCCTAACTCTAACACCAACCCTAACCCTAACCCTAACCCTAACACCAACCCTAACCCTAACCCTAACCCTAACCCTAACCCTAACCCTATGCCTAACACGAACCCTAACCCTAACCCTAACCCTAACCCTAACACCAACCCTAACCCTACCCTAACCCTAACCCTAAAAGTAACACCAACCCTAACCCTAACCCAAACCCTAACCCTAACACCTACCCTAACCCTAACCCTAACCCTAACCCTAACACCAACCCTAACCCTAACCCTAACCCTAACCCTAACCCTAACACCAACCCTAACCCTAACCCAAACCCTAACCCTAACACCTACCCTAACCCTAACCCTAACCCTAACCCTAACACCAACCCTAACCCTAACCCTAACCCTAACCCTAACACCAACCCTAACCCTAACCCTAACCCTAACCCTAAACGTAACACCAACCCTAACCCTAACCCAAACCCTAACTCTAACACCAACCCTAACCCTAACCCTAACCCTAACCCTAACCCTATACCTAACACCAACCCTAACCCTAACCCTAACCCTAACACCAACCCTAACCCTAACCCTAACCCTAACCCTATGCCTAACACAAACCCTAACCCTAACCCTAACCCTAAACCTAACCCTAACCCTAACAACAACCCTAACCCTAATCCTAATCCTAACACTAACCCTAACCCTAACACTAACCCTAACCCTAAACCTAACACTAACCCTAACACCAACCCTAACCCTAACCCTAACCCTAACCCTAACCCTAACCCTATACCTAACACCAACCCTAACCCTAACCCTAACCCTAACCCTAAACCTAACCCTGACCCTAACACCAACCCTAAACCTAATCCTTATCCTAACCCTAACCCTAACCCTAACACTAACCCTAACCCTAACCCTAACACCAACCCTAACCCTAACCCTAACCCTAACCCTAACCCAAACACCAACCCTAACCCTAACCCTAACCCTAACCCTAACCCTAACACCAACCCTAACACTAATCCTAACCCTAACCCTAACACTAACAACAACCCTAACCCTAACCCTTACCCTAACCCTAACACCAACCCTAACCCTAACCCTATGCCTAACACGAACCCTAACCCTAACCCTAATTCTAACCCTAACACCAACCCTAACCCTAACCCTAACCCTAACCCTAAACGTAACACCAACCGTAACCCTAACCCAAACCCTAACCCTAACACCAACCCTAACCCTAACCCTAACCCTAACCCTAACACCAACCCTAACCCTAACCCTAACTCTTACCCTAACTCTAACCCTAACATCAACCCTAACCCTAACCCTAACCCTAAAACCAACCCTAACCCTAACCCTAACCCTAACCCTAACCCTAACCCTAACCATAACACAAACCCTAACCCTAATTCTAACCCTACCGTAACACCAACCCTAACCCTAATCCTAACCCTAACCCTAAACCTAACATCAACCCTAACCCTAACCCTAACCCTAACCCTAACACCAACCCTAACTCTAACCCTAACCCTATGCCTAACACGAACCCTAACCCTAAACCTAACCCTAACCCTAACACCAACCCTAACCCTAATCCTAATCCTAACCCTAACCCTAACCCTAACACTAACCCTAACCCTAACCCTAACACCAACCCTAACCCTAACCCTAACCCTAACCCTAACCCTATACCTAACACCAACCCTAACCCTAACCCTAACCCTAACACCAACCCTAACCCTAACCCTAACCCTAACCCTAACCCTAACACCAACCCTAACCCTAACCCTAAACCCTAATCCTAACCCTAACCCTAACCTTAACCCTAACCCTAACAAGGGCAAGGTTTACTGGTCAGCGACGGGCAAGTTCTAGGCCTCGGACTAGAAGGAGGCATGGGCGTTGGTCTAGGGCCCGAGCTAGGGCTAGTGAGAGCGGTAGGCGTAGCGCTGGGGTAGGCTTAGGGCAAGGGGTGGGTGTCGAGGTAAACCTCGAGTAGGCCTAGAGCCAGGAGTGGGAGCTGTGGCTAGTGGTAGGGTTGGGGGTCGGCTTATGGGTAGGGGGAGCTGTAGGGCCAGGGTAGTGGTAGGAACAGAGGTAGTGCTAGGCGTAGGCCTAGGGCGAGGGGTAGTGCTCAAGGTAGGGTTAGGTGAAGGGCTAGTGGTTGGCAGAGGCCCACGGGCAGTGTTAGGGTTAGGGCTCATGTTATGCCTAGGACTAGTGGTAGTGGTAAGGGTTGGCCGAGGACTAGGGGTAGGTGTCACGAAATGTCTCCGGGTAGTCCTAGGACTCCGAACGGATGTAGTGCTGGATTAGGGTGTGGCTAATGGTGGGTCCAGGGTGATTTCGTAGGACACGGGTTAGTGCTCTGGCTATTGGTAGGGCAAGGTGTACCGGTTGGCGACGGGCAAGTGCTAGGCTTCGGACTAGAGTGAGCACTGGGCGTTGGTCTAGGGCCCGAGGTAGGGCTAGTGGGAGCGGTAGGCGTAGCGCTGGGGTAGGCAAAGGGCAAGGGGTGGGTGTCGGGGTAAACCTCGAAGTAGGCCTAGGACCAGGAGTGGGAGCTGTGGCTAGGGGTAGGGATGGGGGTGGGCCTATGGGTAGGGGGAGCTGTAGGGACTTGGGTAGGCGTAGGACCAGAGGTAGTGCTAGGCGTAGGCCTAGGGCGAGGGGTAGTGCTCGGTGTAACCTAACCCTAACCCTAACCCTAACACTAACCCTAACCCTAACTTTAACTCTAACACCAACCCTAACCCTAACCCTAACCCTAACACCAACCCTAACCCTAACCCTAACCCTAACCCTAACCCTAACCCTAACACCAACCCTAACCCTAACCCTAACCCTAACACCAACCCTAACCCTAACCCTAACCCTAACCCTAACACCAACCCTAACCCTAACCCTAACCCTAACCTTAACACCAACTCTAACCCTAATCCTAACCCTAACCCTAACCCTAACACCAACCCTAACCAAAACCCTAACCCTAACCCTAACACCAACCCTAACCCTAACCCTAACCCTAACCCTATGCCTAACACGAACCCTAACCCTAACCCTAACCCGAAACCTAACCCTAACCCTAACACCAACCCTAACCCTAATCCTAATCCTAACCCTTACCCTAACCCTAACACTAACCCTAACCCTAACCCTAACCCTAACACCAACCCTAACCCTAACCCTAACCCTAACCCTAACCCTATACCTAACACCAACCCTAACCCTAACCCTAACCCTAACCCTAAACCAACCCTAACCCTAACCCTAACACCAACCCTAACCCTAATCCTAACCCAAACCCTAACCCTAACCCTAACCCTAACCCTAACACCAACCCTAACCCTAACCCTAACCCTAACCCTAAACGTAACACCAACCCTAACCCTAACCCAAACCCTAACTCTAACACCAACCCTAACCCTAACCCTAACCCTAACCCTAACCCTATACCTAACACCAACCCTAACCCTAACCCTAACCCTAACACCAACCCTAACCCTAACCCTAACCCTAACCCTAACCCTAACCCTAACACCAACCCTAACCCTAACCCTAACCCTAACCTTAACACCAACTCTAACCCTAATCCTAACCCTAACCCTAACCCTAACACCAACCCTAACCAAAACCCTAACCCTAACCTTAACACCAACCCTAACCCTAACCCTAATTCTAACCCTATGCCTAACACAAACCCTAACCCTAACCCTAACACTAAACCTAAGCCTAACCCTAACACCAAGCCTAACCCTAACCCTAACCCTAACCCTAACCCTAACACCAACCCTAACCCTAACCCTAACCCTAACCCTAACCCTATACCTAACACCAACCCTAACCCTAACCCTAACCCTAACCCTAACCCTAACACCAACCCTAACCCTAACCCTAACCCTAACACCAACCCTAACCCTAATCCTAACCCTAACCCTAACCCTAACCCTATGCCTAACACGAACCCTAACCCTAACCCTAACCCTAACACCAACCCTAACCCTAATTTTAATCCTAACCCTAACCCTAACCCTAACACTAACCCTAACCCTAACCCTAACCCTATACCTAACACCAACTTTAACCCTAACCCTAACCCTAACACTAACCCCAACAACAACCCTAACCCTAACTCTAAACCTAACCCTAACCCTAACCCTAACCCAAACACCAACTCTAACCCTAAACCTAACCCTAACCCTAACACCAACCCTAACCCTAATCCTAACCCTAACCCTAACCCTAACAACAACCCTAACCCTAACCCTAACCCTAACCCTAACACCAACCCTAACTTTAACCCTAACCCTAACCCTAACCCTATGCCTAACACGAACCCTAACCCTAACCCTAACCCTAACCCTAACACCAACCCTAACCCTAACCCTAACCCTAAACGTAACACCAACCCTAACCCTAACCCAAACCCTAACCCTAACACCAACCCTAACCCTAACCCTAACCCTAACCCTAACCCTAACCCTAACCCTAACACCAACCCTAACAGTAACCGTAACCCTAACCCTAACCCTATGCCTAACACGAACCCTAACCCTAACCCTAACCCTAACCCTAACACCAACCCTAACCCTAACCCTAACCCTAACCCTATGCCTAACACGAACCCTAACCCTAACCCTAACCCTAAACCTAACCCTAACCCTAACACCAACCCTAACCCTAATCCTAATCCTAACCCTAACCCTAACCCTAACACTAACCCTAACCCTAACCCTAACCCTAACACCAACCCTAACACTAAGGCTAACCCTAACCCTAACCCTAACCCTAACACCAACCCTAACCAAAACCCTAACCCTAACCCTAACCCTAACCCTAACCCTATGCCTAACACGAACCCTAACCCTAACCCTAACCCTAAACCTAACCCTAACCCTAACACCAACCCTAACCCTAATCTTAATCCTAACCCTAACCTTAACCCTAACACTAACCCTAACCCTAACCCTAACACCAACCCTAACCCTAACCCTAACCCTAACACCAACCCTAACCCTAATTCTAACCCTAACCCTAACCCTAACCCTAACACCAACCCTAACCGTAAACCTAACCCTAACCCTAAACCTAACCCTATGCCTAACACGAACCCTAACCCTAACCCTAACACCAACCCTAACCCTAACCCTAACCCTAACCCTAACCCTATACCTAACACCAACCCTAACCCTAACCCTAACCCTAACCCTAACACCAACCCTAACCCTAACCCTAACACCAACCCTAACCCTAATCCTAACCCTAACCCTAACCCTAACCCTAACCCTAACACCAACCCTAACCGTAACCCTAACCCTAACCCTAACACCAACCCTAACCCTAACCCTAACCCTAACCTTAACACCAACTCTAACCCTAATCCTAACCGTAACCCTAACCCTAACACCAACCCTAACCAAAACCCTAACCCTAACCCTAACACCAACCCTAACCCTAACCCTAACCCTAACCCTAACCCTATGCCTAACACGAACCCTAACCCTAACCCTAACCCTAAACCTAATTCTAACCATAACACCAACCCTAACCCTCATCCTAATCCTAACCCAAACCTAACCCTAACACTAACCCTAACCCTAACCCTAACCCTAACACCAACCCTAACACTAAGCCTAAACCTAACCCTAACCCTAACCCTAACACCAACCCTAACCAAAACCCTAACCCTAACCCTAACCCTAACCCTATGCCTAACACGAACCCTAACCCTAATCCTAACCCTAAACCTAAACCTAACCCTAACACCAACCCTAACCCTAATCTTAATCCTAACCCTAACCCTAACCCTAACCCTAACCCTATACCTAACACCAACCCTAACCCTAACCCTAACCCTAACACCAACCCTAACCCTAACCCTAACCCTAACACCAACCCTAACCCTAATCCTAACCCTAACCCTAACCCTAACCCTAACACCAACCCTAACCGTAACCCTAACCCTAACCCTAACCCTAACCATATGCCTAACACGAACCCTAACCCTAACCCTAACACTAACCCTAACACCAACCCTAACCCTAACCCTAACCCTAACCCTAAACGTAACACCAACCCTAACCCTAAACCAAACCCTAACCCTAACACCAACCCTAACCCTAACCCTAACCCTAACCCTAACACCAACCCTAACCCTAACCCTAACCCTAACTCTAACCCTAATCCTAACCCTAACACCAACCCTAACCCTAACCCTAACCCTAACCCTAACACCAACCCTAACCCTAACCCTAACCCTAACCCTAACCCTAACACCAACCCTAACCCTAACCCTAACCCTAACCCTAACACCAACCCTAACCCTAATCCTAACACTAACCCTAAAGCTAACATCAACCCTAACCCTAACCCTAACCCTAACCCTAACACCAACCCTAACCCTAACCCTAACCCTAACCCTATGCCTAACACGAACCCTAACCCTAAACCTAACCCTAACCCTAACACCAACCCTAACCCTAATCCTAATCCTAACACTAACCCTAACCCTAACACTAACCCTAACCCTAACCCTAACCCTAACACCAACCCTAACCCTAACCCTAACCCTAACCCTAACCCTATACCTAACACCAACCCTAACCCTAACCCTAAACCTAACCCTAACACCAACCGTAACCCTAACCCTAACCCTAACATCAACCCTAACCCTAATCCTAACCCTAACCCTAACCCTAACCCTAACACCAACCCTAACCGTAACCCTAACCCTAACCCTAACACCAACCCTAACCCTAACCCTAACCCTAACCTTAACACCAACTCTAACCCTAATCCTAACCCTAACCCTAACCCTAACACCAACCCTAACCAAAACCCTAACCCTAACCCTAACACCAACCCTAACCCTAACCCTAACCCTAACACTAACCCTATGCCTAACACGAACCCTAACCCTAACCCTAACCCTAAACCTAACCATAACCCTAACACCAACCCTAACCCTAATCCTAATCCTAACCCTAACCCTAAACCTAACACTAACCCTAACCCTAACCCTAACCCTAACACCAACCCTAACCCTAAGCCTAACCCTAACCCTAACCCTAACCCTAACACCAACCCTAACCGTAACCCTAACCCTAACCCTAACCCTAACCCTATGCCTAACACGAACCCTAACCCTAACCCTAACCCTAACCCTAACACCAACCCTAACCCTAACCCTAACCCTAAACCTAAACGTAACACCAACCCTAACCCTAACCCAAACCCTAACTCTAACACCAACCCTAACCCTAAACCTAACCCTAACCCTAACCCTAACCCTATACCTAACACCAACCCTAACCCTAACCCTAACCCTAACACCAACCCTAACCCTAACCCTAACCCTAACCCTAACCCTAACCCTAACACCAACCCTAACCCTAACCCTAACCCTAACACTAACACCAACCCTAACCAAAACCCTAACCCTAACCCTAACACCAACCCTAACCCTAACCCTAACCCTAACCCTAACCCTATGCCTAACACGAACCTTAACCCTAACCCTAACCCTAAACCTAACCCTAACCCTAACACCAACCCTAACCCTAATCCTAATCCTAACCCTAACCCTAACCCTAACACTAACCCTAACCCTAACCCTAACCCTAACACCAACCCTAACCCTAACCCTAACCCTAACCTTATACCTAACACCAACCCTAACCCTAACCCTAACACCAACCCTAACCCTAACCCTAAACCTAACGCTAACCCTAACCCTAACCCTAACCCTAACCCTAACCCTAACCCTAACACTAACAACAACCCTAACCCTAACCCTAACCCTAACACCAACCCTAACCCTAACCCTAACCCTAACCCTAACCCTATGCCTAACACGAACCCTAACCCTAACCCTAACCTTAACCCTAACACCAACCCTAACCCTAACACTAACCCTAACCCTAAACGTAACACCAACCCTAACCCTAATCCAAACCCTAACCCTAACACCAACCCTAACCCTAACCCTAACCCTAACCCTAACCCTAACACCGACTCTAACCCTAACCCTAACCCTAACTCTAACCCTAACCCTAACCCTAACACCAACCCTAACCCTAACCCTAACCCTAAAACCAACCCTAACCCTAACCCTAACCCTAACCATAACACCAACCCTAACCCTAATTCTAACCCTAACCCTAACACCAACCCTAACCCTAATCCTAATCCTAACCCTAAACCTAACATCAACCCTAACCCTAACCCTAAACCTAACCCTAACACCAACCCTAACCCTAACCCTAACCCTAACCCTAACCCTAACCCTATGCCTAACACGAACCCTAACCCTAAACCTAACCCTAACCCTAACACCAACCCTAACCCTAATCCTAATCCTAACCCTAACCCTAACCCTAACACTAACCCTAACCCTAACCCTAACCCTAACACCATCCCTAACCCTAACCCTAACCCTAACCCTAACCCTATACCTAACACCAACCCTAACCCTAACCCTAACCCTAACCCTAACACCAACCCTAACCCTAACCCTAACCCTAACACCAACCCTAACCCTAATCCTAACCCTAACACTAACCGTAACCCTAACACCAACCCTAACCGTAACCCTAACCCTAACCCTAACCCTAACACCAACCCTAACCCTAACCCTAACCCTAACCCTAACACCAACCATAACCCTAACCCTAACCCTAAACCCTAATCCTAACCCTAACCCTAACCCTAACCTTAACCCTAACCCTAACAAGGGCAAGGTTTACTGGTCAGCGACGGGCAAGTTCTAGGCCTCGGACTAGAAGGAGGCATGGGCGTTGGTCTAGGGCCCGAGCTAGGGCTAGTGAGAGCGGTAGGCGTAGCGCTGGGGTAGGCATAGGGCAAGGGGTGGGTGTCGAGGTAAACCTCGAGTAGGCCTAGAGCCAGGAGTGGGAGCTGTGGCTAATGGTAGGGTTGGGGGTGGGCCTATGGGTAGGGGGAGCTGTAGGGCCAGGGTAGTGGTAGGAACAGAGGTAGTGCTAGGCGTAGGCCTAGGGCGAGGGGTAGTGCTCGGCGTAGGGTTAGTTGAAGGGCTAGTGTTTGGCAGGGGCCCACGGGCAGGTTTAGGGTTAGGGCTCATGTTAAGCCTAGGACTAGTGGTAGTGGTAGGGGTTGGCCGAGGACTAGGGGTACGTGTCACGAAATGGCTCCGGGTAGTCCTAGGACTCCGAACGGATGTAGGGCTGGATTAGGGTGTGGCTAATGGTGGGTCCAGTGTGATTTCGTAGGACACGGGTTAGTGCTCTGGCTATTGGTAAGGCAAGGTGTACCGGTTGGGGACGGGCAAGTGCTAGGCTTCGGACTAGAGTGAGCACTGGGCGTTGGTCTAGGGCCCGAGGTAGGGCTAGTGGGAGCGGTAGGCGTAGCGCTGGGGTAGGCAAAGGGCAAGGGGTGGGTGTCGGGGTAAACCTCGAAGTAGGCCTAGGACCAGGAGTGGGAGCTGTGGCTAGGGGTAGGGATGGGGGTGGGCCTATGGGTAGGGAAAGCTGTAGGGACTGGGGTAGGGGTAGGACCAGAGGTAGTGCTAGGCGTAGGCCTAGGGCGAGGGGTAGTGCTCGGGGTAACCTAACCCTAACCCTAACCCTAACCCTAACACTAACCCAAACCCTAACCCTAACCCTAACTCTAACACCAACCCTAACCCTAACCCTAACCCTAACCCTAACCCTATACCTAACACCAACCCTAACCCTAACCCTAACCCTAACACCAACCCTAACCCTAACCCTAACCCTAACCCTAACCCTAACCCTAACACCAACCCTAACCCTAACCCTAACCCTAACATTAACACCAACTCTAACCCAATCCTAACCCTAACCCTAACCCTAACACCAACCCTAACCAAAACCCTAACCCTAACTCTAACACCAACCCTAACCCTAACCCTAACCCTAAACCTAACCCTATGCCTAACACGAACCCTAACCCTAACCCTAACCCTAAACCTAACCCTAACCCTGACACCAACCCTAACCCTAATCCTAATCCTAACCCTAACCCTAACACTAACCCTAACCCTAACCCTAACCCTAATACCAACCCTAACCGTAACCCTAACCCTAACCCTAACCCTATACCTAACACCAACCTTAACCCTAACCCTAACCCTAACCCTAACACCAACCCTAACCCTAACCCTAACCCTAACACCAACCCTAACCCTAATCCTAACCCTAACCCTAACCCTAACCCTAACACCAACCCTAACAGTAACCGTAACCCTAACCCTAACCCTATGCCTAACACGAACCCTAACCCTAACCCTAACCCTAACACCAACCCTAACCCTAACCCTAACCCTAACCCTAACCCTATGCCTAACACGAACCCTAACCCTAACCCTAACCCTAAACCTAACCCTAACCCTAACACCAACCCTAACCCTAATCCTAATCCTAACCCTAACCCTAACCCTAACACTAACCCTAACCCTAACCCTAACCCTAACACCAACCCTAACACTAAGCCTAACCCTAACCCTAACCCTAACCCTAACACCAACCCTAACCAAAACCCTAACCCTAACCCTAACCCTAACCCTAACCCTATGCCTAACACGAACCCTAACCCTAACCCTAACCCTAAACCTAACCCTAACCCTAACACCAACCCTAACCCTAATCTTAATCCTAACCCTAACCTTAAACCTAACACTAACCCTAACCCTAACCCTAACACCAACCCTAACCCTAACCCTAACCCTAACACCAACCCTAACCCTAATCCTAACCCTAACCCTAACCCTAACCCTAACACCAACCCTAACCGTAAACCTAACCCTAACCCTAAACCTAACCCTATGCCTAACACGAACCCTAACCCTAACCTTAACCCTAACCCTAACACCAACCCTAACCCTAACCCTAACCCTAACCCTAACCCTAACCCTATACCTAACACCAACCCTAACCCTAACCCTAACCCTAACCCTAACACCAACCCTAACCCTAACCCTAACACCAACCCTAACCCTAATCCTAACCCTAACCCTAACCCTAACCCTAACACCAACCCTAACCGTAACCCTAACCCTAACCCTAACACCAACCCTAACCCTAACCCTAACCCTAACCTTAACACCAACTCTAACCCTAATCCTAACCCTAACCCTAACCCTAACACCAACCCTAACCAAAACCCTAACCCTAACCCTAACACCAACCCTAACCCTAACCCTAACCCTAACCCTAACCCTATGCCTAACACGAACCCTAACCCTAACCCTAACCCTAAACCTAACCCTAACCCTAACACCAACCCTAACCCTCATCCTAATCCTAACCCAAACCTAACCCTAACACTAACCCTAACCCTAACCCTAACCCTAACACCAACCCTAACACTAAGCCTAACCCTAACCCTAACCCTAACCCTAACCCTAACACCAACCCTAACCAAAACCCTAACCCTAACCCTAACCCTAACCCTATGCCTAACACGAACCCTAACCCTAATCCTAACCCTAAACCTAAACCTAACCCTAACACCAACCCTAACCCTAATCTTAATCCTAACCCTAACCCTAACCCTAACCCTAACCCTATACCTAACACCAACCCTAACCCTAACCCTAACCCTAACACCAACCCTAACCCTAACCCTAACCCTAACACCAACCCTAACCCTAATCCTAACCCTAACCCTAACCCTAACCCTAACACCAACCCTAACCGTAACCCTAACCCTAACCCTAACCCTAACCATATGCCTAACACGAACCCTAACCCTAACCCTAACACTAACCCTAACACCAACCCTAACCCTAACCCTAACCCTAACCCTAAACGTAACACCAACCCTAACCCTAAACCAAACCCTAACCCTAACACCAACCCTAACCCTAACCCTAACCCTAACCCTAACACCAACCCTAACCCTAACCCTAACCCTAACTCTAACCCTAATCCTAACCCTAACACCAACCCTAACCCTAACCCTAACCCTAACCCTAACACCAACCCTAACCCTAACCCTAACCCTAACCCTAACCCTAACACCAACCCTAACCCTAACCCTAACCCTAACCCTAACACCAACCCTAACCCTAATCCTAACACTAACCCTAAAGCTAACATCAACCCTAACCCTAACCCTAACCCTAACCCTAACACCAACCCTAACCCTAACCCTAACCCTAACCCTATGCCTAACACGAACCCTAACCCTAAACCTAACCCTAACCCTAACACCAACCCTAACCCTAATCCTAATCCTAACACTAAACCTAACCCTAACACTAACCCTAACCCTAACCCTAACCCTAACACCAACCCTAACCCTAACCCTAACCCTAACCCTAACCCTATACCTAACACCAAACCTAACCCTAACCCTAAACCTAACCCTAACACCAACCGTAACCCTAACCCTAACCCTAACATCAACCCTAACCCTAATCCTAACCCTAACCCTAACCCTAACCCTAACACCAACCCTAACCGTAACCCTAACCCTAACCCTAACACCAACCCTAACCCTAACCCTAACCCTAACCTTAACACCAACTCTAACCCTAATCCTAACCCTAACCCTAACCCTAACACCAACCCTAACCAAAACCCTAACCCTAACCCTAACACCAACCCTAACCCTAACCCTAACCCTAACACTAACCCTATGCCTAACACGAACCCTAACCCTAACCCTAACCCTAAACCTAACCATAACCCTAACACCAACCCTAACCCTAATGCTAATCCTAACCCTAACCCTAAACCTAACACTAACCCTAACCCTAACCCTAACCCTAACACCAACCCTAACCCTAAGCCTAACCCTAACCCTAACCCTAACCCTAACACCAACCCTAACCGTAACCCTAACCCTAACCCTAACCCTAACCCTATGCCTAACACGAACCCTAACCCTAACCCTAACCCTAACCCTAACACCAACCCTAACCCTAACCCTAACCCTAACCCTAAACGTAACACCAACCCTAACCCTAACCCAAACCCTAACTCTAACACCAACCCTAACCCTAAACCTAACCCTAACCCTAACCCTAACCCTATACCTAACACCAACCCTAACCCTAACCCTAACCCTAACACCAACCCTAACCCTAACCCTAACCCTAACCCTAACCCTAACACCAACCCTAACCCTAACCCTAACCCTAACCTTAACACCAACTCTAACCCTAATCCTAACCCTAACCCTAAACCTAACACCAACACTAACCACAACCCTACCCCTAACCCTAACACCAACCCTAACCCTAACCCTTACCCTAACCCTATGCCTAACACGAACCCTAACCCTAACCCTAACCCTAAACCTAACCCTAACCCTAACACCAACCCTAACCCTAATCCTAATCCTAACCCTAACCCTAACCCTAACCCTAACCCTAACCCTAACCCTAACCCTAACACCAACCCTAACCCTAACCCTAACCCTAACCCTAACCCTATCCCTATACCTAACACCAACCCTAACCCTAACCCTAACCCTAACCCTAACACCAACCCTAACCCTAACCCTAACCCTAACACCAACACTAACCCTAATCCTAACCCTAACCCTAACCCTAACCCTTACACCAACCCTAACCGTAACCCTAACCCTAACCCTAACCCTAACCCTATGCCTAACACGAACCCTAACCCTAACCCGAACCCTAACCCTAACACCAACCCTAACCCTAACCCTAACCCTAACCCTAAACGTAACACCAACCCTAACCCTAACCCAAACCCTAACCCTAACACCAACCCTAACCCTAACACTAACCCTAACCCTAACACCAACCCTAACCCTAACCCTAACTCTAACTCTAACCCTAACCCTAACCCTAACACCAACCCTAACCTTAAACCTAACCCTAACCCTAACACCAACCCTAACCCTAACCCTAACCCTAACCCTAATCCTAACCCTAACCCTAACCCTAACACCAACCCTAACCCTAACCCTAACCCTAACCCTAACCCTAACCCTAACACCAACCCTAACCCTAACCCTAACCCTAACCCTAACACCAACCGTAACCCTAAACCTAACCCTAACATCAACCCTAACCCTAATCCTAACCCTAACCCTAACCCTAACCCTAACACCAAACCTAACCGTAACCCTAACCCTAACCCTAACACCAACCCTAACCCTAACCCTAACCCTAACCTTAACACCAACTCTAACCCTAATCCTAACCCTAACCCTAACCCTAACACCAACCCTAACCAAAACCCTAACCCTAACTCTAACACCAACCCTAACCCTAACCCTAACCCTAAACCTAACCCTATGCCTAACACGAACCCTAACCCTAACCCTAACCCTAAACCTAACCCTAACCCTAACACCAACCCTAACCCTAATCCTAATCCTAACCCTAACCCTAACACTAACCCTAACCCTAACCCTAACCCTAATACCAACCCTAACCGTAACCCTAACCCTAACCCTAACCCTATACCTAACACCAACCTTAACCCTAACCCTAACCCTAACCCTAACACCAACCCTAACCCTAACCCTAACCCTAACACCAACCCTAACCCTAATCCTAACCCTAACCCTAACCCTAACCCTAACACCAACCCTAACAGTAACGCTAACCCTAACCCTAACCCTAACCCTATGCCTAACACGAACCCTAACCCTAACCCTAACCCTAACCCTAACACCAACCCTAACCCTAACCCTAACCCTAACCCTAACCCTATGCCTAACACGAACCCTAACCCTAACCCTAACCCTAAACCTAACCCTAACCCTAACACCAACCCTAACCCTAATCCTAATCCTAACCCTAACCCTAACCCTAACACTAACCCTAACCCTAACCCTAACCCTAACACCAACCCTAACACTAAGCCTAACCCTAACCCTAACCCTAACCCTAACACCAACCCTAACCAAAACCCTAACCCTAACCCTAACCCTAACCCTAACCCTAACCCTATGCCTAACACGAACCCTAACCCTAACCCTAACCCTAAACCTAACCCTAACCCTAACACCAACCCTAACCCTAATCTTAATCCTAACCCTAACCCTAACCCTAACACTAACCCTAACCCTAACCCTAACACCAACCCTAACCCTAACCCTAACCCTAACACCAACCCTAACCCTAATCCTAACCCTAACCCTAACCCTAACCCTAACACCAACCCTAACCGTAAACCTAACCCTAACCCTAAACCTAACCCTATGCCTAACACGAACCCTAACCCTAACCCTAACCCTAACCCTAACACCAACCCTAACCCTAACCTAACCCTAACCCTAACCCTAACCCTAACCCTATACCTAACACCAACCCTAACCCTAACCCTAACCCTAACCCTAACACCAACCCTAACCCTAACCCTAACACCAACCCTAACCCTAATCCTAACCCTAACCCTAACCCTAACCCTAACACCAACCCTAACCGTAACCCTAACCCTAACCCTAACACCAACCCTAACCCTAACCCTAACCCTAACCTTAACACCAACTCTAACCCTAATCCTAACCCTAACCCTAACCCTAACCCTAACACCAACCCTAACCAAAACCCTAACCCTAACCCTAACACCAACCCTAACCCTAACCCTAACCCTAACCCTAACCCTATGCCTAACACGAACCCTAACCCTAACCCTAACCCTAAACCTAACCCTAACCCTAACACCAACCCTAACCCTCATCCTAATCCTAACCCAAACCTAACCCTAACACTAACCCTAACCCTAACCCTAACCCTAACCCTAACACCAACCCTAACACTAAGCCTAACCCTAACCCTAACCCTAACCCTAACACCAACCCTAACCAAAACCCTAACCCTAACCCTAACCCTAACCCTATGCCTAACACGAACCCTAACCCTAATCCTAACCCTAAACCTAACCCTAACCCTAACACCAACCCTAACCCTAATCTTAATCCTAACCCTAACCCTAACCCTAACCCTAACCCTATACCTAACACCAACCCTAACCCTAAACCTAACCCTAACACCAACCCTAACCCTAACCCTAACCCTAACACCAACCCTAACCCTAATCCTAACCCTAACCCTAACCCTAACCCTAACACCAACCCTAACCGTAACCCTAACCCTAACCCTAACCCTAACCATATGCCTAACACGAACCCTAACCCTAACCCTAACACTAACCCTAACACCAACCCTAACCCTAACCCTAACCCTAACCCTAACACCAACCCTAACCCTAACCCTAACCCTAACACCAACACTAACCCTAATCCTAACCCTAACCCTAACCCTAACCCTAACACCAACCCTAACCGTAACCCTAACCCTAACCCTAACCCTAACCCTATGCCTAACACGAACCCTAACCCTAACCCGAACCCTAACCCTAACACCAACCCTAACCCTAACCCTAACCCTAACCCTAAACGTAACACCAACCCTAACCCTAACCCAAACCCTAACCCTAACACCAACCCTAACCCTAACACTAACCCTAACCCTAACACCAACCCTAACCCTAACCCTAACTCTAACTCTAACCCTAACCCTAACCCTAACACCAACCCTAACCTTAAACCTAACCCTAACCCTAACACCAACCCTAACCCTAACCCTAACCCTAACCCTAATCCTAACCCTAACCCTAACCCTAACACCAACCCTAACCCTAACCCTAACCCTAACCCTAACCCTAACACCAACCCTAACCCTAACCCTAACCCTAACCCTAACACCAACCCTAACCCTAATCCTAACCCTAACCCTAAAGCTAACATCAACCCTAACCCTAACCCTAACCCTAACCCTAACACCAACCCTAACCCTAACCCTAAACCTAACCCTATGCCTAACACGAACCCTAACCCTAAACCTAACCCTAACCCTAACACCAACCCTAACCCTAATCCTAATCCTAACACTAACCCTAACCCTAACACTAACCCTAACCCTAACCCTAACCCTAACACCAACCCTAACCCTAACCCTAACCCTAACCCTAACCCTATACCTAACACCAACCCTAACCCTAACCCTAACCCTAACCCTAACACCAACCGTAACCCTAAACCTAACCCTAACATCAACCCTAACCCTAATCCTAACCCTAACCCTAACCCTAACCCTAACACCAACCCTAACCGTAACCCTAACCCTAACCCTAACACCAACCCTAACCCTAACCCTAACCCTAACCTTAACACCAACTCTAACCCTAATCCTAACCCTAACCCTAACCCTAACACCAACCCTAACCAAAACCCTAACCCTAACTCTAACACCAACCCTAACCCTAACCCTAACCCTAAACCTAACCCTATGCCTAACACGAACCCTAACCCTAACCCTAACCCTAAACCTAACCCTAACCCTAACACCAACCCTAACCCTAATCCTAATCCTAACCCTAACCCTAACACTAACCCTAACCCTAACCCTAACCCTAATACCAACCCTAACCGTAACCCTAACCCTAACCCTATACCTAACACCAACCTTAACCCTAACCCTAACCCTAACCCTAACACCAACCCTAACCCTAACCCTAACCCTAACACCAACCCTAACCCTAATCCTAACCCTAACCCTAACCCTAACCCTAACACCAACCCTAACAGTAACGCTAACCCTAACCCTAACCCTAACCCTATGCCTAACACGAACCCTAACCCTAACCCTAACCCTAACCCTAACACCAACCCTAACCCTAACCCTAACCCTAACCCTAACCCTATGCCTAACACGAACCCTAACCCTAACCCTAACCCTAAACCTAACCCTAACCCTAACACCAACCCTAACCCTAATCCTAATCCTAACCCTAACCCTAACCCTAACACTAACCCTAACCCTAACCCTAACCCTAACACCAACCCTAACACTAAGCCTAACCCTAACCCTAACCCTAACCCTAACACCAACCCTAACCAAAACCCTAACCCTAACCCTAACCCTAACCCTAACCCTAACCCTATGCCTAACACGAACCCTAACCCTAACCCTAACCCTAAACCTAACCCTAACCCTAACACCAACCCTAACCCTAATCTTAATCCTAACCCTAACCCTAACCCTAACACTAACCCTAACCCTAACCCTAACACCAACCCTAACCCTAACCCTAACCCTAACACCAACCCTAACCCTAATCCTAACCCTAACCCTAACCCTAACCCTAACACCAACCCTAACCGTAAACCTAACCCTAACCCTAAACCTAACCCTATGCCTAACACGAACCCTAACCCTAACCCTAACCCTAACCCTAACACCAACCCTAACCCTAACCCTAACCCTAACCCTAACCCTAACCCTAACCCTATACCTAACACCAACCCTAACCCTAACCCTAACCCTAACCCTAACACCAACCCTAACCCTAACCCTAACACCAACCCTAACCCTAATCCTAACCCTAACCCTAACCCTAACCCTAACACCAACCCTAACCGTAACCCTAACCCTAACCCTAACACCAACCCTAACCCTAACCCTAACCCTAACCTTAACACCAACTCTAACCCTAATCCTAACCCTAACC
Source organism: Rhinolophus hipposideros (assembly GCF_964194185.1). Classification (NCBI taxonomy): domain Eukaryota; kingdom Metazoa; phylum Chordata; class Mammalia; order Chiroptera; family Rhinolophidae; genus Rhinolophus; species Rhinolophus hipposideros. The sequence continues at coordinate 4,768 of NW_027669131.1, read as the reverse complement.
CTAACCCTAACCCTAACACCAACCCTAACCAAAACCCTAACCCTAACCCTAACACCAACCCTAACCCTAACCCTAACCCTAACCCTAACCCTATGCCTAACACGAACCCTAACCCTAACCCTAACCCTAAACCTAACCCTAACCCTAACACCAACCCTAACCCTCATCCTAATCCTAACCCAAACCTAACCCTAACACTAACCCTAACCCTAACCCTAACCCTAACACCAACCCTAACACTAAGCCTAACCCTAACCCTAACCCTAACCCTAACACCAACCCTAACCAAAACCCTAACCCTAACCCTAACCCTAACCCTATGCCTAACACGAACCCTAACCCTAATCCTAACCCTAAACCTAACCCTAACCCTAACACCAACCCTAACCCTAATCTTAATCCTAACCCTAACCCTAACCCTAACCCTAACCCTATACCTAACACCAACCCTAACCCTAACCCTAACCCTAACACCAACCCTAACCCTAACCCTAACCCTAACACCAACCCTAACCCTAATCCTAACCCTAACCCTAACCCTAACCCTAACACCAACCCTAACCGTAACCCTAACCCTAACCCTAACCCTAACCATATGCCTAACACGAACCCTAACCCTAACCCTAACCCTAACCCTAACACCAACCCTAACCCTAACCCTAACCCTAACCCTAAACGTAACACCAACCCTAACCCTAAACCAAACCCTAACCCTAACACCAACCCTAACCCTAACCCTAACCCTAACCCTAACACCAACCCTAACCCTAACCCTAACCCTAACTCTAACCCTAATCCTAACCCTAACACCAACCCTAACCCTAACCCTAACGCTAACCCTAACACCAACCCTAACCCTAACCCTAACCCTAACCCTAACCCTAACACCAACCCTAACCCTAACCCTAACCCTAACACCAACCCTAACCCTAATCCTAACACTAACCCTAAAGCTAACATCAACCCTAACCCTAACCCTAACCCTAACCCTAACACCAACCCTAACCCTAACCCTAACCCTAACCCTATGCCTAACAGGAACCCTAACCCTAAACCTAACCCTAACCCTAACACCAACCCTAACCCTAATCCTAATCCTAACACTAACCCTAACCCTAACACTAACCCTAACCCTAACCCTAACCCTAACACCAACCCTAACCCTAACCCTAACCCTAACCCTAACCCTATACTAACACCAACCCTAACCCTAACCCTAAACCTAACCCTAACACCAACCGTAACCCTAACCCTAACACTAACATCAACCCTAACCCTAATCCTAACCCTAACCCTAACCCTAACCCTAACACCAACCCTAACCGTAACCCTAACCCTAACCCTAACACCAACCCTAACCCTAACCCTAACCCTAACCTTAACACCAACTCTAACCCTAATCCTAACCCTAACCCTAACCCTAACACCAACCCTAACCAAAACCCTAACCCTAACCCTAACACCAACCCTAACCCTAACCCTAACCCTAACACTAACCCTATGCCTAACACGAACCCTAACCCTAACCCTAACCCTAAACCTAACCATAACCCTAACACCAACCCTAACCCTAATCCTAATCCTAACCCTAACCCTAAACCTAACACTAACCCTAACCCTAACCCTAACCCTAACACCAACCCTAACCCTAAGCCTAACCCTAACCCTAACCCTAACCCTAACACCAACCCTAACCGTAACCCTAACCCTAACCCTAACCCTAACCCTATGCCTAACACGAACCCTAACCCTAACCCTAACCCTAACCCTAACACCAACCCTAACCCTAACCCTAACCCTAAACGTAACACCAACCCTAACCCTAACACAAACCCTAACTCTAACACCAACCCTAACCCTAAACCTAACCCTAACCCTAACCCTAACCCTATACCTAACACCAACCCTAACCCTAACCCTAACCCTAACACCAACCCTAACCCTAACCCTAACCCTAACCCTAACCCTAACACCAACCCTAACCCTAACCCTAACCCTAACCTTAACACCAACTCTAACCCTAATCCTAACCCTAACCCTAACCCTAACACCAACCCTAACCCTAACCCTAACCCTAACCCTAACACCAACCCTAACCCTAATCCTAACCCTAACCCTAAAGCTAACATCAACCCTAACCCTAACCCTAACCCTAACCCTAACACCAACCCTAACCCTAACCCTAAACCTAACCCTATGCCTAACACGAACCCTAACCCTAAACCTAACCCTAACCCTAACACCAACCCTAACCCTAATCCTAATCCTAACACTAACCCTAACCCTAACACTAACCCTAACCCTAACCCTAACCCTAACACCAACCCTAACCCTAACCCTAACCCTAACCCTAACCCTATACCTAACACCAACCCTAACCCTAACCCTAACCCTAACCCTAACACCAACCGTAACCCTAAACCTAACCCTAACATCAACCCTAACCCTAATCCTAACCCTAACCCTAACCCTAACCCTAACACCAACCCTAACCGTAACCCTAACCCTAACCCTAACACCAACCCTAACCCTAACCCTAACCCTAACCTTAACACCAACTCTAACCCTAATCCTAACCCTAACCCTAACCCTAACACCAACCCTAACCAAAACCCTAACCCTAACTCTAACACCAACCCTAACCCTAACCCTAACCCTAAACCTAACCCTATGCCTAACACGAACCCTAACCCTAACCCTAACCCTAAACCTAACCCTAACCCTAACACCAACCCTAACCCTAATCCTAATCCTAACCCTAACCCTAACACTAACCCTAACCCTAACCCTAACCCTAATACCAACCCTAACCGTAACCCTAACCCTAACCCTAACCCTATACCTAACACCAACCTTAACCCTAACCCTAACCCTAACCCTAACACCAACCCTAACCCTAACCCTAACCCTAACACCAACCCTAACCCTAATCCTAACCCTAACCCTAACCCTAACCCTAACACCAACCCTAACAGTAACGCTAACCCTAACCCTAACCCTAACCCTATGCCTAACACGAACCCTAACCCTAACCCTAACCCTAACCCTAACACCAACCCTAACCCTAACCCTAACCCTAACCCTAACCCTATGCCTAACACGAACCCTAACCCTAACCCTAACCCTAAACCTAACCCTAACCCTAACACCAACCCTAACCCTAATCCTAATCCTAACCCTAACCCAAACCCTAACACTAACCCTAACCCTAACCCTAACCCTAACACCAACCCTAACACTAAGCCTAACCCTAACCCTAACCCTAACCCTAACACCAACCCTAACCAAAACCCTAACCCTAACCCTAACCCTAACCCTAACCCTAACCCTAACCCTATGCCTAACACGAACCCTAACCCTAACCCTAACCCTAAACCTAACCCTAACCCTAACACCAACCCTAACCCTAATCTTAATCCTAACCCTAACCCTAACCCTAACACTAACCCTAACCCTAACCCTAACACCAACCCTAACCCTAACCCTAACCCTAACACCAACCCTAACCCTAATCCTAACCCTAACCCTAACCCTAACCCTAACACCAACCCTAACCGTAAACCTAACCCTAACCCTAAACCTAACCCTATGCCTAACACGAACCCTAACCCTGACCCTAACCCTAACCCTAACACCAACCCTAACCCTAACCCTAACCCTAACCCTAACCCTAACCCTAACCCTATACCTAACACCAACCCTAACCCTAACCCTAACCCTAACCCTAACACCAACCCTAACCCTAACCCTAACACCAACCCTAACCCTAATCCTAACCCTAACCCTAACCCTAACCCTAACACCAACCCTAACCGTAACCCTAACCCTAACCCTAACACCAACCCTAACCCTAACCCTAACCCTAACCTTAACACCAACTCTAACCCTAATCCTAACCCTAACCCTAACCCTAACCCTAACACCAACCCTAACCAAAACCCTAACCCTAACCCTAACACCAACCCTAACCCTAACCCTAACCCTAACCCTAACCCTATGCCTAACACGAACCCTAACCCTAACCCTAACCCTAAACCTAACCCTAACCCTAACACCAACCCTAACCCTCATCCTAATCCTAACCCAAACCTAACCCTAACACTAACCCTAACCCTAACCCTAACCCTAACACCAACCCTAACACTAAGCCTAACCCTAACCCTAACCCTAACCCTAACACCAACCCTAACCAAAACCCTAACCCTAACCCTAACCCTAACCCTATGCCTAACACGAACCCTAACCCTAATCCTAACCCTAAACCTAACCCTAACCCTAACACCAACCCTAACCCTAATCTTAATCCTAACCCTAACCCTAACCCTAACCCTAACCCTATACCTAACACCAACCCTAACCCTAACCCTAACCCTAACACCAACCCTAACCCTAACCCTAACCCTAACACCAACCCTAACCCTAATCCTAACCCTAACCCTAACCCTAACCCTAACACCAACCCTAACCGTAACCCTAACCCTAACCCTAACCCTAACCATATGCCTAACACGAACCCTAACCCTAACCCTAACACTAACCCTAACACCAACCCTAACCCTAACCCTAACCCTAACCCTAAACGTAACACCAACCCTAACCCTAAACCAAACCCTAACCCTAACACCAACCCTAACCCTAACCCTAACCCTAACCCTAACACCAACCCTAACCCTAACCCTAACCCTAACTCTAACCCTAATCCTAACCCTAACACCAACCCTAACCCTAACCCTAACGCTAACCCTAACACCAACCCTAACCCTAACCC
>NW_027669133.1:332500-355000 GCF_964194185.1 Rhinolophus hipposideros | reverse complement strand
TGCTCGGGGTAGGGTTAGTTTAAGGGCTAGTGTTTGGCAGAGGCCCACGGGCAGTGTTAGGGTTAGGGCTCATGTTAAGCCTAGGACTAGTGGTAGTGGTAGGGGTTGGCCGAGGACTAGGGGTAGGTGTCACGAAATGGCTCCGGGTAGTCCTAGGACTCCGAACGGATGTAGGGCTGGATTAGGGTGTGGCTAATGGTGGGTCCAGGGTGATTTCGTAGGACACGGGTTAGTGCTCTGGCTATTGGTAGGGCAAGGTGTACCGCTTGGCGACGGGCAAGTGCTAGGCTTCGGACTAGAGTGAGCACTGGGCGTTGGTCTAGGGCCCGAGATAGGGCTAGTGGGAGCGGTAGGCGTAGCGCTGGGGTAGGCAAAGGGCAAGGGGTGGGTGTCGGGGTAAACCTCGAAGTAGGCCTAGGACCAGGAGTGGGAGCTCTGGCTAGGGGTAGGGATGGGGGTGGGCCTATGGGTAGGGGGAGCTGTAGGGACTGGGGTAGGGGTAGGACCAGAGGTAGTGCTAGGCGTAGGCCTAGGGAGAGGGGTAGTGCTCTGGGTAACCTAACCCTAACCCTAACCCTAACCCTAACACTAACCCTAACCCTAACCCTAACTCTAACACCAACCCTAACCATAACCCTAATCCTAACCCTAACCCTATACCTAACACCAACCCTAACCCTAACCCTAAACCTAACACCAACCCTAACCCAAACCCTAACCCTAACCCTAACACGAACCCTAACCCTAACCCTAACCCTAAACCTAACCCTAACCCTAGCACCAACCGTAACCCTAATCCTAATCCTAACCCTAACCCTAACCCTAACACTAACCCTAACCCTAACCCTAACCCTAACACCAACCCTAACCGTAACCCTAACCCTAACCCTAACATTAACCCTAACACCAACCCTAACCCTAACGCTAACCCTAACCCTAACACCAACCCTAACCCTAATCCCTAACCCTAAACCCTAATCCTAACCCTAACCCTAACCCTAACCCTAACCCTAACCCTAACAAGGGCAAGGTTTACTGGTCAGCGACGGGCAAGTTCTAGGCCTCGTACTAGAAGGAGGCATGGGCGTTGGTCTAGGGCCCAAGCTAGGGCTAGTGAGAGCGGTAGGCGTAGCGCTGGGGTAGGCATAGGGCAAGGGGTGGGTGTCGAGGTAAACCTCGAGTAGCCCTAGAGCCAGGAGTGGGAGTTGTGGCTAGTGGTAGGGTTGGGGGTGGGCCTATGGGTAGGGGGAGCTGTAGGGCCAGGGTAGTGGTAGGAACAGAGGTAGTGCTAGGCGTAGGCCTAGGGCGAGGGGTAGTGCTCGGGGTAGGGTTAGTTGAAGGGCTAGTGTTTGGCAGAGGCCCACGGGCAGTGTTAGGGTTAGGGCTCATGTTAAGCCTAGGACTAGTGGTAGTTGTAGGGGTTGGCCGAGGACTAGGGGTAGGTGTCACGAAATGGCTCCGGGTAGTCACAGGACTCCGAACGGATGTAGGGCTGGATTAGGGTGTGGCTAATGGTGGGTCCAGGGTGATTTCGTAGGACACGGGTTAGTGCTCTGGCTATTGGTAGGGCAAGGTGTACCGGTTGGCGACGGGCAAGTGCTAGGCTTCGGACTAAAGTGAGCACTGGGCGTTGGTCTAGGGCCCGAGGTAGGTCTAGTGGGAGCAGTAGGCGTAGCGCTGGGGTAGGCAAAGGGCAAGGGGTGGGTGTCGGGGTAAACCTTGAAGTAGGCCTAGGACCAGGAGTGGGAGCTGTGGCTAGGGGTAGGGATGGGGGTGGGTCTATGGGTAGGGGGAGCTGTAGGGACTGGGGTAGGGGTAGGACCAGAGGTAGTGCTAGGCGTAGGCCTAGGGCGAGGGGTAGTGCTCGGGGTAACCTAACCCTAACCCTAACCCTAACTCTAACACTAACCCTAACCCTAACCCTAACCCTAACCCTATACCTAACACCAACCCTAACCGTAACCCTAACCCTAACACCAACCCTAACCCTAACCCTAACCCTAACCCTAACCCTAACACCAACCCTAACCCTAACCCTAACCCTAACCTTAACACCAACTCTAACCCTTATCCTAACCCTAACCCTAACCCTAACACCAACCCTAACCCTAATCCTAACCCTAACCCTAACCCTAACCCTAACCCTAACCCTAACACCAACCCTAACCCTAACCCTAACCCTAACCCTAACCCTATACCTAACACCAACCCTAACCCTAACCCTAACCCTAACCCTAACACCAACCCTAACCCTAACCCTAACCCTAACACCAACCCTAACCCTAATCCTAACCCTAACCCTAACCCTAACCCTAACCCTAACACCAACCCTAACCGTAACCCTAACCCTAAACCTAACCCTAACCCTATGCCTAACACGAACCCTAACCCTAACCCTAACCCTAACCCTAACACCAACCCTAACCCTAACCCTAACCCTAACCCTAACCCTAAACGTAACACCAACCCTAACCCTAACCCAAACCCTAACCCTAACACCAACCCTAACCCTAACCCTAACCCTAACCCTAACACCAACCCTAACCCTAACCCTAACCCTAACTCTAACCCTAACCCTAACCCTAACACCAACCCTAACCCTAACCCTAACCCTAACCCTAACCCTAACACCAACCCTAACCCTAACCCTAACCCTAACCCTAACCCTAACCCTAACCCTAACACCAACCCTAACCCTAACCCTAACCCTAACCCTAACACAAACCCTAACCCTAATCCTAACCCTAACCCTAAAGCTAACATCAACCCTAACCCTTACCCTAACCCTAACCCTGACACCAACCCTAACCCTAAACCTAACCCTAACCCTATGCCTAACACGAACCCTAACCCTAAACCTAACCCTAACCCTAACACCAACCCTAACCCTAATCCTAATCCTAACCCTAACCCTAACCCTAACACTAACCCTAACACTAACCCTAACCCTAACACCAACCCTAACCCTAACCCTAACCCTAACCCTAACCCTATACCTAACACCAACCCTAACCCTAACCCTAACCCTAACCCTAACACCAACCCTAACCCTAACCCTAACCCTAACACCAACCCTAACCCTAATCCTAACCCTAACCCTAACCCTAACCCTAACACCAACCCTAACCGTAACCCTAACCCTAACCCTAACATTAACCCTAACACCAACCCTAACCCTAAACCTAACCCTAACCCTAACACCAACCCTAACCCTAACACTAACCCTAAACCCTAATCCTAAGCCTAACCCTAACCCTAACCCTAACCCTAACCCTAACAAGGGCAAGGTTTACTGGTCAGCGACGGGCAAGTTCTAGGCCTCGGACTAGAAGGATGCATGGGCGTTGGTCTAGGGCCAAAGCTAGGGTTAGTGAGAGCGGTAGGCGTAGCGCTGGGGTAGGCATAGGGCAAGGAATGGGTGTCGAGGTAAACCTCGAGTAGGCCTAGAGCCAGGAGTGGGAGCTGTTGCTAGTGGTAGGGTTGGGGGTGGGCCTATGGGTAGGGGGAGCTGTAGGGCCAGGGTAGTCGTAGGAACAGAGGTAGTGCTAGGCGTAACTCTAACCCTAAACCTAACCCTAACGCTAACATCAACCCTAACCCTAACCCTAACCCTAACCCTAACACCAACCCTAACCCTAATCCTAACCCTAACCCTAACCCTAACACCAACCCTAACCCTAACACTAACCCTAACACCAACCAAACCCTAACCCTAACCCTAACCCTAACCCTAACCCTGTACCTAACACCAAACCTAACCCTAAACCTAACCCTAACCCTAACCCTAACACCAACCCTAACCCTAAACCTAACCCTAACCCTAACCCTAACACCAACCCTAAGCCTAATCCTAACCCTAACCCTAACTCTAACCCTAACCCTAACCCTAACAAGGGCAAGGTGTACTGGTCAGCGACGGGCAAGTTCTAGGCCTCGGACTAGAGGGAGCCATGGGCGTTGGTCTAGGGCCCGAGCTAGGGCTAGTGAGAGCGGTAGGCGTATCGCTGGGGTAGGCATAGAGCAAGGGGTGGGCGTCGAGGTAAACCTCGGAGTAGGCCTAGGGCCAGGAGTGGGAGCTGTGGCTAGGGGTATGGATGGGGGTGGGCCTATAAGTATGGGGAGCTGTAGTACCAGGGGTAGGTGTAGGACCAGAGGTAGTGCTAGGCGTAAGCCTAGGGCGAGGGGTAGTGCTCGGGGTAGGGTAGGTGAAGGGCTAGTGGTTGGCAGAGGCCCATGGGCAGTGTTAGGGTTAGGGCTCATGTTAGGCCTAGGACTAGTGGTAGTGGTAGGGGATGGCCGAGGGCTAGGGGTAACTGTCACAAGAGAACTCCGGGTAGTCCTAGGACTCCGAACGGATGTAGGGCTGGATTAGGGTGTGGCTAATGGTGGGTCCAGGGTGATTTCGTAGGACACAAGTTAGTGCTCTGGCTATCGGTAGGGCAAAGTGTACCGGTTGGCGACGGGCAAGTGCTAGGCTTCGGACTAGAGTGAGCACTGGGCGTTGGTCTAGGGCCCGAGGTAGGGCTAGTGGGAGCGGTAGGCGTAGCGCTGGGGTAGGCAAAGTGCAAGGGGTGGGTGTCGGGGTAAACCTCGAAGTAGGCCTAGGACCAGGAGTGGGAGCTGTGGCTAGGGGTAGGGATGGGGGTGGGCCTATGGTTAGGGGGAGCTGTAGGGACAGGGGTAGGGGTGGGACCACAGGTAGTGCTAGGCGTAGGCCTAAGGCGAGGGGTAGTGCTCGGGGTAACCTAACACTAACCCTAACCCTATCACTAATCCTAACCCTAACCCTAACCCTAACACCAACCCTAACCCTAACCCTAACCCTAACCCTAACAAGGGCAAGGTTTACTGGTCAGCGACGGGCAAGTTCTAGGCCTCGGACTAGAAGGAGGCATGGGCGTTGGTCTAGGGCCCGAGCTAGGGCTAGTGAGAGCGGTAGGCGTAGCGCTGGGGTAGGCATAGGGCAAGGGGTGGGTGTCGAGGTAAACCTCGAGCAGGCCTAGAGCCAGGAGTGGGAGCTGTGGCTAGTGGTAGGGTTGGGGGTGGGCCTATGGGTAGGGGGAGCTGTAGGGCCAGGGTAGTGGTAGGAACAGAGGTAGTGCTTGGCGTAGGCCTAGGGCGAGGGGTAGTGCTCGGGGTAACCTAACCCTAACCCTAACCCTAACCCTAACACTAACCCTAACCCTAACCCTAACTCTAACACCAACCCTAACCCTAACCCTAACCCTAAACCTAACCCTATACCTAACACCAACCCTAACCCTAACACTAACCCTAACCCTAACACCAACCCTAACCCTAACCTTAACCCTAACCCTAACACCAAACCTAACCCTAACCCTAACCCTAACCCTAACACCAACACTAAACCTAACCCTAACCCTAACCCTAAACTTAACACCAACCCTAACCCTAACCCTAACCCCAACCCTAACACCAACCCTAACCCTAACCCTAACCCTAACCCTAACATAAACCCTAACCCTAACCCTAATCCTTAAACCAACCCTAACCCTAATCCTAACCCTAACCCTAACCCTTTCACCAACCCTAACCCTAACCCTAACACCAAACCTAACCCTAACCCTAACCCTAACCCTAACACCAACCCTAACCCGAACACCAACCCTAACCCTAATCCTAACCCTAACCCTAACCCTAACACTAACCCTAACCCTAACCCTAACCCTAACACCAACCCTAACCCTAAACCTAACCCTAACCCTAACCCTATACCTAACACCAACACTAACCCTAACCCTAACCCTAACCCTAACACCAACCCTAACCCTAATCCTAACCCTAACCCTAACCCTAACACCAACCCTAACCCTAATCCTAACCCTAACCCTAACCCTAACCCTAACCCTAACACCAACCCTAACCCTAACCCTAACCCTAACCCTAAACCCTAATCCTAACCCTAAACCTAACCCTAACCCTAACCCTAACCCTAACCCTATCCCTAACAAGGGCAAGGTGTACTGGTCAGCGACGGGCAAGTTCTAGGCCTCGGACTAGAGGGAGCCATGGGCGTTGGTCTAGGGCCCGAGCTAGGGCTAGTGAGAGCGGTAGGCGTAGCGCTGGGGTAGGCATAGAGCAAGGCGTGGGCGTCGAGGTAAACCTCGGAGTAGGCCTAGGGCCAGGAGTGGGAGCTGTGGCTAGGGGTAGGGATGGGGTTGGGCCTATAAGTAGGGGGAGCTGTAGAACCAGGGGTAGGGGTAGGACCAGAGGTAGTGCTAGGCGTAAGCCTAGGGCGAGGGGTAGTGCTCGGGGTAGGGTTAGTTGAAGGGCTAGTGTTTGGCAGAGGCCCATGGGCAGTGTTAGGGTTAGGGCTCATGTTAGGCCTAGGACTAGTGGTAGTGGTAGGGGATGGCCGAGGGCTAGGGGTAACTGTCACAAGAGGGCTCCGGGTAGTCTTAGGACTCGGAACGGGTGTAGGGCTGGATTAGGGTGTGGTAAGGGTGGGTCCAGGGTGATTTCGTAGGACACGGGTTAGTGTTCTGGCTATTGGTAGGCAAGGTGTACTGGTCGGAGACGGGCAAGTGCTAGACTTCGGACTAGAGTGAGCACTGGGCGTTGGTCTAGGGCCCGAGCTAGGGCTAGTGGGACCGGTAGGCGTAGCACTGGGGTAGGCATAGGGCAAGACGTGGGTGTCGGGGTAAACCTCGGAGTAGGCTTTGGGCCAGAGTTTGGAGTTTTGGCTAGGGGTAGGGATGGGGGTGGGCCTATAAGTAGGGGGAGCTGTAGGGCCAGGGGTAGGGGTAGGACCAGAGGTAGTGCTAGGCATAAGCCTAGGGCGAAGGGTAGTGCTCGGGGTAGGGTTAGGTGAAGGGCTAGTGGTTGGCAGAGGCCCACGGGCAGTGTTAGGTTTAGGGCTCATGTTAGGCCTAGGACTAGTGGTAGTGGTAGGGGATGGCCGAGGGCTAGGGGTAACTGTCACGGGAGGGCTCCAGGTAGTCCTAGGACTCCGAACGGATGTAGGGCTGGATTAGGGTGTGGCTAATGGTGGGTCCAGGGTGATTTCGTAGGACACGGGTTAGTGCTCTGGCTATCGGTAGGGCAAGGTGTACCGGTTGGCGACGGGCAAGTGCTAGGCTTCGGACTAGAGTGAGCACTGGGCGTTGGTCTAGGTCCCGAGGTAGGGCTAGTGGGAGCGGTAGGCGTAGCGCTGGGGTAGGCAAAGGGCAAGCGGTGGTTGTCGGGGTAAACCTCGGAGTAGGCCTAGGACCAGGAGTGGGAGCTGTGGCTAGGGGTAGGGATGGGGGTGGGCCTATGGTTAGGGGGAGCTGTAGGGACAGGGGTAGGGGTAGGACCAGAGGTAGTGCTAGGCGTAGGCCAAGGTCGAGGGGTAGTGCTCGGGGTAACCTAACCCTAACCCTAACCCTAACCCTAACACTAATCCTAACCCTAACCCTAACAATAACACCAACCCTAACCCTAACCCTAATCCTAACCCTAACCCTACACGTAACACCAACCCTAACCCTAACCCTAACCCTAAACCTAACACCAACCCTAACCCTAACCCTAACCCTAACAAGGGCAAGGTTTACTGGTCAGCGACGGGCAAGTTCTAGGCCTCGGACTAGAAGGAGACATGGGCTTTGGTCTAGGGCCCGAGCTAGGGCTAGTGAGAGCGGTAGGCGTAGCGCTGGGGTAGGCATAGGGCAAGGGGTGGGTGTCGAGTTAAACCTCGGAGTAGGCCTAGAGCCAGGAGTGGGAGCTGTGGCTAGTGGTAGGGTTGGGGGTGGGCCTATGGGTAGGGGGAGCTGTAGGGCCAGTGTAGTGGTAGGAACAGAGGTAGTGCTAGGCGTAGGCCTAGGGCGAGGGGTAGTGCTCGGGGTAGGGTTAGTTGAAGGGCTAGTGTTCGGCAGAGGCCCAAGGGCAGTGTTAGGGTTAGGGCTCATGTTAAGACTAGGACTAGTGGTAGTGGTAGGGGTTGGCCGAGGACTAGGGGTAGGTGTCAAGAAATGGCTCCGGGTAGTCCTAGGACTCCGAACGGATGTAGGGCTGGATTAGGGTGTGGCTAATGGTGGGTCCAGGGTGATTTCGTAGGACACGGGTTTGTGCTCTGGCTATCGGTAGGGCAAAGTGTACCGGTTGGCGACGGGCAAGTGCTAGGCTTCGGACTAGAGTGAGCACTGGGCGTTGGTCTACAGCCCGAGGTAGGACTAGTGGGAGCGGTAGGCGTAGCGCTGGGTTAGGCAAAGGGCAAGGGGTGGGTGTCGGGGTAAACCTCGGAGTAGGCCTAGGACCAGGAGTGGGAGCTGTGGCTAGGGGTAGGGATGGGGGTGGGCCTATGGTTAGAAGGAGCTGTAGGGACAGGGGTAGGGGTGGGACCAGAGGTAGTGCTAGGCGTAGGCCTAGGGCGAGGGGTAGTGCTCGGGGTAACCTAACACTAACCCTAACCCTATCACTAATACTAACCCTAACCCTAACCCTAACACCAACCCTAACCCTAACCCTAATGCTACCCTAACCCTATACCTAACACCAACCCTAACCCTAACCCTAACCCTAACCCTAACACCAACCCTAACCCTAACCCTAACCCTAACCATAACCCTATACCTAACACCAACCCTAACCCTAACCCTAACCCTAACACCAACCCTAACCCTAACCCTAACCCTATACCTAACACCAACCCTAACCCTAACTTTAACCCTAACCCTAACACCAACCCTAACCCTAACCCTAAACCCTAACCCTAACCCTAACAAGGGCAAGGTGTACTGGTCAGCGACGGGCAAGTTCTAGGCCTCGGACAAGAGGGAGCCATGGGCGTTGGTCTAGGGCCCGAGCTAGGGCTAGTGGAAACGGTAGGCGTAGCGCTGGGATAGGCATAGGGCAAGGGGTGGGTGTCGAGGTAAACCTCGGTGTAGGCCTAGGGCCAGGAGTGGGAGCTGTGGCTAGGGGTAGGGGTGGGGGTGGGCCTATGGGTAGGGGGAGCTGTAGGGCCAATGGGTAGTGGTAGGACCAGAGGTAGTGCTAGGCGTAGGCCTAGGGCGAGGGGTAGTGCTCGGGGTAGGGTTAGTTGAAGGGCTAGTGGTTGGCAGAGGCCCACGGGCAGTGTTAGGGTTAGGGCTCATGTTAAGCCTAGGACTAGTGGTAGTGGTAGGGGTTGGCCGAGGGCTAGGGGTAGGTGTCACGGGAGGGCTCCGAGTAGTCTTAGGACTCGGAACGGGTGTAGGGCTGGATTAGGATTTGGTACGGGTGGGTCCAGGGTGATTTCGTAGGACACGGGTTAGTGTTCTGGCTATTGGTAGGCAAGGTGTACTGGTCGGAGACGGGCAAGTGCTAGGCTTCGGACTAGAGTGAGCACTGGGCGTTGGTCTAGGGCCCAAGCTAGGGCTAGTGGGAGCGGTAGGCGTAGCACTGGGGTAGGCATAGGGCAAGGGGTGGGTTTCGGGGTAAACCTCGGAGTAGGCTTTGGGCCAGAGGTTGGAGTTTTGGCTAGGGGTAGGGATGGGGGTGGGCCTATAATAGGGGAAGCTGTAGGGCCAGGGGTAGGGGTAGGACCAGAGGTAGTGCTAGGCGTAAACCTAGGGCGAGGGGTAGTGCTCGGGGTAGGGTTAGGTGAAGGGCTAGTGGTTGGCAGAGGCCCACGGGCAGTGTTAGGTTTAGGGCTCATGTTAGGCCAAGGACTAGTGGTAGTGGTAGGGGATGGCCGAGGGCTAGGGGTAACTGTCACGGGAGGGCTCCGGTTAGTCCTAGGACTCCGAACGGATGTAGGGCTGGATTAGGGTGTGGCTAATGGTGGGTCCAGGGTGATATCGTAGGACACGGGTTAGTGCTCTGGCTATCGGTAGGGCAAGGTGTACCGGTTGGCGACGGGCAAGTGCTAGGCTTCGGACTAGAGTGAGCACTGGGCGTTGGTCTAGGGCCCGAGGTAGGGCTAGTGGGAGCGGTAGGCGTAGCGCTAAAATAGGCAAAGTGCAAGGGGTGGGTGTTGGGGTAAACCTCGGAGTAGGCCTAGGACCAGGAGTGGGAGCTGTGGCTAGGGGTAGGGATGGGGGTGGGCTTATGGGTAGGGGGAGCTGTAGGGACAGGGGTAGGGGTAGGACCAGAGGTAGTGCTAGGCGTAGGCCTAGGGCGAGGGGTAGTGCTCGGGGTAACCTAACCCTAACCCTAACCCTAACCCTAACACTAATCCTAACCCTAACCCTAACCCTAACACCAACCCTAACCCTAACCCTAATGCTAACCCTAACCCTATACCTAACACCAACCCTAACCCTAATCCTAACCCTAACCCTAACACCAACCCTAACCCTAACCCTAACCATAACCATAACCCTATACCTAACACCAACCCTAACCCTAACCCTAACCCTAACACCAACCCTAACCCTAACCCTAACCCTATACCTAACACCAACCCTAACCCTAACCCTAACCCTAACCCTAACACCAACCCTAACCCTAACTCTAAACCCTAACCCTAACCCTAACCCTAACCCTAACCCTAACAAGGACAAGGTGTACTGGTCAGCGACGGGCAAGTTCTAGGCCTCGGACGAGAGGGAGACATGGGCGTTGGTCTAGGGCCCGAGCTAGGACTAATGGAAACGGTAGGCGTAGCGCTGGGGTAGGCATAGGGCAAGGGTTGGGTGTCGAGGTAAACCTCGGTGTAGGCCTAGGGCCAGGAGTGGGAGCTGTGGCTAGGGGTAGGGGTGGAGGTGGGCCTATGGGTAGGGGGAGCTGTAGGTCCAGGGGTAGTGGTAGGACCAGAGGTAGTGCTAGGCGTAGGCCTAGGGCGAGGGGTAGTGCTCGGGGTAGGGTTAGTTGAAGGGCTAGTGTTTGGCAGAGGCCCACGGGCAGTGTTAGGGTTAGGGCTCATGTTAAGCCTAGGACTAGTGGTAGTGGTAGGGGTTGGCCGAGGGCTAGGGGTAGGTGTCACGGGAGGGCTCCGAGTAGTCTTAGGACTCGGATCGGGTGTAGGGCTGGATTAGGGTGTGCTAAGGGTGGGTCCAGGGTGATTTCGTAGGACACGGGTTAGTGTTCTGTCTATTGGTAGGCAAGGTGTACTGGTCGGAGACGGGCAAGTGCTAGACTTCGGACTAGAGTGAGCACTGGGCGTTGGTCTAGGGCCCGAGCTAGGGCTAGTGGGAGCGGTAGACGTAGCACTGGGGTAGGCATAGGGCAAGGGGTGGGTGTCGGGGTAAACCTCGGAGTAGGCTTTGGGCCAGAGGTTGGAGTTTTGGCTAGGGGTAGGGATGGGGGTGGGACTATAAGTAGGGGGAGCTGTAGGGCCAGGGGTAGGGGTAGGACCAGAGGTAGTGCTAGGCGTAAGCCTAGGGCGAGGGGTAGTGCTCGGGGTAGGGTTAGGTGAAGGGCTAGTGGTTGGCAGAGGCCCACGGGCAGTGTTAGGTTTAGGGCTCATGTTAGGCCTAGGACTAGTGGTAGTGGTAGGGGATGGCCGAGGGCTAGGGGTAACTGTCACGGGAGGGCTCAAGGTAGTCCTAGGACTCCGAACGGACGTAGGGCTGGATTAGGGTGTGGCTAATGGTGTGTCCAGGGTGATTTCGTAGGACACGGGTTAGTGCTCTGGCTATCGGTAGGGCAAGGTGTACCGGTTGGCGACGGGCAAGTGCAGGGCTTCGGACTAGAGTGAGCACTGGGCGTTGGTCTAGGTCCCGAGGTAGGGCTAGTGGGAGCGGTAGGCGTAGCGCTGGGGTAGGCAAAGGGCAAGAGGTGGGTGTCGTGGTAAACCTTGGAGTAGGCCTAGGACCAGGAGTGGGAGCTGTGGCTAGGGGTAGGGATGGGGGTGGGCCTATGGTTAGGGGGAGCTGTAGGGACAGGGGTAGGGGTAGGACCAGAGATAGTGCTAGGCGTAGGCCAAGGGCGAGGGGTAGTGCTCGGGGTAACCTAACCCTAACCCTAACCCTTACCCTAACACTAATCCTAACCCTAACCCTAACCCTAACACCAAACCTAACTTTAACCCTAAACCTAACCCTAACCATAACCCTAACCCTAACACCAACCCTAACCCTAACTTTAATCCTAACACCAACCCTAACCCTAATCCTAACCCTAACCGTAAACCTAACACCAACCCTAACCCTAACCCTAACCCTAACCCTAACACCAACCCTAACCCTAACCCTAACCCTAACCCTAACCCTATGCCTAACACGAACCCTAACCCTAACCTTAACCCTAACCCTAACCCTAACCCTAACACCAACCCTAACCCTAATCCTAACCCAAACCCTAACCCTAACCCTAACACTAACCCTAACCCTAACCCTAACCCTAACACCAACCCTAACCCTAACCCTAACCCTAACCCTAACCCTAACCCTATACCTAACACCAACCCTAACCCTAACCCTAACAAGGGCAAGGTGTACTGGTCAGCGACGGGCAATTTCTAGGCCTCGGACTAGAAGGAGCCATGGGCGTTGGTCTAGGGCCCGAGCTAGGGCTAGTGAGAGCGGTAGGCGTAGCGCTGGGGTAGACATAGGGCAAGGGGTGTGTGTCGAGGTAAACCTCGGAGTAGGCCTAGGGCCAGGAGTGGGAGTTGTGGCTAGGGGTAGGGAAGGGGGTGGGCCTATGGTAGGGGGAGCTGTAGGGCCAGGGGTAGGGGTAGGACCAGAGGTAGTGCTATGCGTAGGCCTAGGGCGAGGGGTAGTGCTCGGGGTAGGGTTAGGTAAAGGGCTAGTGGTTGGCAGAGGCCCACGGGCAGTGTTACGGTTAAGGCTCATGTTAGGCCTTGGACTAGTGGTAGTAGTAAAAAAAGGCCGAGGGCTAGAAGTAGGTGTCACGGGAGGGCTCCGGGTAGTCCTAGGACTTTGAACGGATGTGGGTCATGATTAGGGTGTGGCTAATGGTGCGTCCAGGGTGATTTCGTAGGACACGAGTTAGTGCTCTGGCTATCAGTAGGGCAAGGTGTACCGGTTGGTGACGGGCAAGTGCTAGGCTTCGGACTAGAGTGAGCACTGGGCGTTGGTCTAGGGCCCAAGGTAGGGCTAGTGGGAGCGGTAGGCGTAGCGCTGGCGTAGGCAAAGGGCAAGGGGTGGGTGTCGGGGTATACCTCGGAGTAGGCCTAGGACCAGGAGTGGGAGCTGTGGCTAGCGGTAGGGATGGGGGTGGGCCTATGGGTACGGGGAGCTGTAGAAACAGGGGTAGGGGTAGGACCAGAGGTAGTGCTAGGCGTAGGCCTAGGGCGAGGGGTAGTGCTCGGCGTAACCTAACCCTAACCCTAACCCTAACACTAACCCTAACCCTAACCCTAAGACCAAACCTAACCCTAACCCTAACCCTAACCCTATACCTAACACCAACCCTAACCCTAACCCTAACCCTAACACCAACCCTAACCCTAACCCTAACCCTAACCCTAACACCAACCCTAACCCTAATCCTAACCCTAACCATAACCCTAACCCTAACCCTAACACTAACCCTAACCCTAACCCTAACCTTAACACCAACCCTAACCCTAACTCTAGCCCTAACCCTAACACTATACCTAACACCAACCCTAACCCTAACCCTAACCCTAACCATAACACCAACCCTAACCCTAACCCTAACACCAACCCTAATCCTAATCCTAACCCTAACCCTAACCCTAACCCTAACCCTAACACCAACCCTAACCCTAACCCTAACCCTAACCCTAACCCTAAACCTAACACCAAACCTGACCCTAACCCTAACCATAACCCTAACACCAACCCTAACCCTAACCCCAACCCTAAACCCTAATCCAACACTAACCCTAACCCTAACACTAACCCTAACAAGGGCAAGGTGTACTGGTCAGCGACGGGCAAGTTCTAGGCCTCGGACTAGAGGGAAACATGGGCGTTGGTCTAGGGCCCGAGCTAGGGCTAGTGAGAGCAATAGGCGTAGCGCTGGGGTAGGCATAGGGCAAGGGGTGGGTGTCGAGGTAAACCTCGGAGTAGGCCTAGGGCCAGGAGTGGGAGCTGTGGCTAGGGGTAGGGGTGGGGGTGGGTCTATGGGTAGGGGGTGCTGTAGGGCCAGGGGTAGTGGTAGGACCAGAGGTAGTGCTAGGCGTAGGCCTAGGGCGAGGGGTAGTGCTCGGGGTAGGGTTAGTTGAAGGGCTAGTGTTTGGCAGAGGCCCACGGGCAGTGTTAGGGTTAGGGCTCATGTTAAGCCTAGGACTAGTGGTAGTGGTAGGGGTTGGCCGAGGGCTAGGGGTAGGTGTCACGAAATGGCTCCGGGTAGTCCTAGGACTCGGAACAGGTGTAGGGCTGTATTAGGGTGTGGTAAGGGTGGGTTTAGGGTGATTTCGTAGGACACGGGTTACTGCTCTGGCTAACGGTAGGGCAAGGTATACTGGTCGGCCTCGGGCAAGTGGTAGGCCTCTGACTATAGAGAGCACTGGGCGTTGGTCTAGGTCCCGAGCTGGGCTAGTGGGAGTGGTAGGCGTAGCGCTGGGATAGGCATAGGGCAAGGGGTGGGTGTCGGGGTAAACTTCGGAGTAGGTTTGGGGCAGGAGTTAGAGTTTTGGCTAGGGGTAGGGATGGGGGTGGGCCCAGGGGTAGGGGGAGCTGTAGGGCCAGGGGTAGGGGTAGGAACAGAGGTAGTGCTAGGCGTAGGCCTAGGGCTAAGGGTAGTGCTCGGGGTAGGGTTAGTTGAAGGGCTAGTGGTTGGCAGAGGCCCACGGGCAGTGTTAGAGTAGGGCTCATGTTAAGCCTAGGACTAGTGGTAGTGGTAGGGGTTGGCCGAGGGCTAAGGGTAGGTGTCACGGGAGGGCTCCGTGTAATCCTAGGACTCAGAACAGGTGTAGGGCTGGATTAGGGTGTGGTAAGGGTGGGTCCAGGGTGATTTCGTAGAACACGGGTTACTGCTCTGGCTAACGGTAGGGCAAGGTGTACTGGTCGGCCTCGGGCAAGTGGTAGGCCTCTGAGTAGAGAGAGCACTGGGCGTTGGTCTAGGGCCCAAGCTAGGGCTAGTGGGAGTGGTAGGCTTAGCGCTGGGATAGGCATAGGGCAAGGGGTGGGTGTCGGGGTAAACTTCGGAGTAGGCTTTGTTCCAGGAGTTGGAGTTTTGGCTAGGGGTAGGGATGGGGGTGCGCCTATGAATAGGGGGAGCTGTATGGCCAGGGGTAGGGGTAGGACAAGAGGTAGTGCCAGGCGTAGGCCTAGGGCGAGGGGTAGTGCTCGGGGTAACCTAAACATAACCCTAACCCTAACCCTAACCCTAACCCTAACCCTAACATCAACCCTAAATATAACACTAACCCTAACCCCAACCCTAAACCTAACACCAACCCTAACCCTAACCCTAAACCTAACCCTAACCCTAACCCTAACACCAACCCTAACCCTAATCCTAACCCTAACCCTAACCCTAACCCTAACACTAACCCTAACCCTAACCCTAACCCTAACACCAACCCTAACCCTAACCCTAATCCTAACCCTAACACCAACTTTAACCCTAACCCTAACCCTAACCCTAACCCTAAACCTAACACCAACCCTAACCCTAACCCTAACCCTAACCCTAACACCAACCCTAACCCTAACCCTAACCCTAAACCCTAATCCTAACCCTAACCCTAACCCTAACCCTAACCCTAACCCTAACCCTAACAAGGGCAAGGTTACTGGTCAGCGACGGGCAAGTTCTAGGCCTCGGACTAGAGGGAGCCATGGGCGTTGGTCTAGGGCCCGAGCTAGGGCTAGTGAGTGCGGTAGGCGTAGCGCTGGGGTAGGCATAGGGCAAGGGGTGGGTGTCGAGGTAAACCTCGGAGTAGGCCTAGGGCCAGGAATGGGAGCTGTGGCTAGTGGTAGGGATGGGGGTGGGCCTATAAATAGGGGGAGCTGTAGAACCAGGGGTAGGGGTAGGACCAGAGGTAGTGCTAGGCGTAAGCCTAGGGCGAGGTGTAGTGCTCGGGGTAGGGTTAGGTGAAGGGCTAGTGGTTGGCAGAGGCCCACGGGCAGTGTTAGGGTTACGGCTCATGTTAGGCCTAGGACCAGTGGTAGTGGTAGGGGATGGCCGAGGCCTAGGGGTAACTGTCACAAGAGGGCTCCGGGTAGTCCTAGGACTCCGAACGGATGTAGGGCTGGATTAGGGTGTGGCTAATGGTGGGTCCAGGGTGATTTCGTAGGACACGGGTTAATGCTCTGGCTATTGGTAGGGCAAGGTGTACCTGTTGGCGACGGGCAAGTGCTAGGCTTCGGACTAGAGTGAGCACTGGGCATTGGTCTAGGGCCCGAGGTAGGGCTAGTGGGAGCGGTAGGCGTAGCGCTGGGGTAGGCAAAGGGCAAGGGGTGGGTGTCGGGGTAAACCTCGAAGTAGGCCTAGGACCAGGAGTGGGAGCTGTGGCTAGGGGTAGGGATGGGGGTGGGCCTATGGGTAGGGGGAGCTGTAGGGACTGGGGTAGGGGTAGGACCAGAGGTAGTGCTAGGCGTAGGCCTAGGGCGAGTGGTAGTGCTCGGGGTAACATAACCCTAACCCTAACCCTAACCCTAACACTAACCCTAACCCTAACCCTAACTCTAACACCAACCCTAACCCTAACCCTAACCCTAACCCTAACCCTATACCTAAAACCAACCCTAACCCTAACCCTAACACCAACCCTAACCCTAACCCTAACCCTAACCCTAACCCTAACACCAACCCTAACCCTAACCCTAACCCTAACCTTAACACCAACTCTAACCCTAATCCTAACTTTAACCCTAACCCTAACACCAACCCTAACCAAAACCCTAACCCTAACCCTAACACAAACCGTAACCCTAACCCTAACCCTAACCCTAACCCTATGCCTAACACGAACCCTAACCCTAACCCTAACCCTAACACCAACCCTAACCCTAATCCTAACCCTAACCCTAAACCTAACACCAACCCTAACCCTAACCCAAACCCTAACCCTAACACCAACCCTAACCCTAACCCTAACCCTAACCCTAACCCTAACACCAACCCTAACCCTAACACTATCCCTAACTCTAAACCTAACCCTAACCCTAACCCTAACATGAACCCTAACCCTAACCCTAACCCTAACCCTAACACCAACCCTAACCCTAATCCTAACCCTAACCCTAACCCTA
This sequence comes from Rhinolophus hipposideros, assembly GCF_964194185.1. Lineage (NCBI taxonomy): Eukaryota > Metazoa > Chordata > Mammalia > Chiroptera > Rhinolophidae > Rhinolophus > Rhinolophus hipposideros. Next base: position 337,946 of record NW_027669133.1, on the reverse strand, counting down.
ACACCAACCCTAACCCTAACCCTAACCCTAACCCTAACACCAACCCTAACCCTAACCCTAACCCTAACCCTAACCCTAACCCTATGCCTAACACCAACACTAACCCTAACCCTACCCCTAACCCTAACACCAACCCTAACCCTAATTTTAACCCTAACCCTAACCCTAACCCTAACACTAACCCTAACCCTAACCCTAACCCTAACACCAACCAAACCCTAACCCTAACCCTAACCCTAACCCTGTACCTAACACCAACCCTAACCCTAACCCTAACCCTAAACCTAACACCAAACCTAACCCTAACCCTAACCCTAACCCTAACCCTAACACCAACCCTAACCCTAATCCTAACCCTAACCCTAACCCTAACCCTAATTCCAACCCTAACCCTAACTCTAACCCTAACCCTAACCCTAAACCTAACACCAACCCTAACCCTAACCCTCACCCTAACCCTAACACCAAACCTAACCCTAACCCTAACACTAAAACCTAATCCTAACCCTAACCCTAACCCTAACCCTAACCCTAACCCTAACAAGGGCAAGGTGTACTGGTCAGCGACGGGCAAGTTCTAGGCCTCGGACTAGAGGGAGCCATGGGCGTTGGTCTAGGGCCCGAGCTAGGGCTAGTGAGAGCGGTAGGCGTAGCGCTTGGGTAGGCATAGAGCAAGGGGTGGGTGTCGAGGTAAACCTCGGAGGAGGCCTAGGGCCAGGAGTGGGAGCTGTGGCTAGGGGTATGGATGGGGGTGGGCCTATAAGTAGGGGGAGCTGTAGTACCAGGGGTAGGTGTAGGACCAGAGGTAGTGCTAGGCGTAAGCCTAGGGCGAGGGGTAGTGCTCGGGGTAGGGTTAGGTGAAGGGCTAGTGGTTGGCAGAGGACCACGGGCAGTGTTAGGGTTAGGGCTCATGTTAGGCCTAGGACTAGTGGTAGTGGTAGGGGATGACCGAGGGCTAGGGGTAACTGTCACAAGAGGGCTCCGGGTAGTCCTAGGACTCCGAACGGATGTAGGGCTGGATTAGGGTGTGGCTAATGGTGGGTCCAGGGTGATTTCGTAGAACACGGATTAGTGCTCTGGCTATCGGTAGGGCAAAGTGTACCGGTTGGCGACGGGCAAGTGCTAGGCTTCGGACTAGAGTGAGCACTGTGCGTTGGTCTAGGGCCCGAGGTAGGGCTAGTGGGAGCGGTAGGCGTAGCGCTGGGGTAGGCAAAGGGCAAGGGGTGGGTGTCGGGGTAAACCTCGGAGTAGGCCTAGGACCAGGAGTGGAAGCTGTGGCTAGGGGTAGGGATGGGGGTGGGCCTATGGTTAGGGGGAGCTGTAGGGACAGGGGTAGGGGTGGGACCAGAGGTAGTGCTAGGCGTAGGCCTAAGGCGAGGGGTAGTGCTCCGGGTAACCTAACACAAACCCTAACCCTATCACTAATCCTAACCCTAACCCTAACCCTAACACCAACCCTAACCCTAACCCTAATGCTAACCCTAACCCTATACCTAACACCAACCCTAACCCTAACCGTAACCCTAACCCTAACACCTACCCTAACCCTAACCCTAACCCTAACAATAACCCTATACCTAACACCAACCCTAACCCTAACCCTAACCCTATCACCAACCCTAACCCTAATCCTAACCGTAACCCTAACCCTAATACCAACCCTAACCCTAACCCTAACCCTAACACCAACCCTAACCCTAACCCTAACCCTAACCCTAACCCTATGCCTAACACGAACCCTAACCCTAAACCTAACCCTAACCCTAACACCAACCCTAACCCTAATCCTAACCCTAACCCTAACCCTAACACTAACACTAACCCTAACCCTAACCCTAACACCAACCCTAACCCTAACCCTAACCCTAACCCTAATTCTATACCTAACACCAACCCTAACCCTAACCCTAACCCTAACCCTAACACCAACACTAACCCTAATCCTAACCCTAACCCTAACCCTACCCTAACACCAACCCTAACCGTAACCCTAACCCTAACACTAACCCTAACCATAAACCTAACACCAACCCTAACCCTAACCCTAACCCTAACCCTAACACCAACCCTAACCCTAACCCTAACCCTAAACCCTAAACCCTAACCCTAACCCTAACCCTAACCCTAACCCTAACCCTAACAAGGGCAAGATTTACTGGTCAGCGACGGACAAGTTCTAGGCCTCGGACTAAAAGGAGGCATGGGCGTTGGTCTAGGGCCCGAGCTAGGACTAGTGAGAGCGGTAGGCGTTGCGCTGGGGTAGGCATAGGGCAAGGGGTGGGTGTCGAGGTAAACCTCAAGCAGGCCTAGAGCCTGGAGTGGGAGATGTGGCTAGTGGTAGGGTTGGGGGTGGGCCTATGGGTAGGGGGAGCTGTAGGGCCAGGGTAGTGGTAGGAACAGAGGTAGTGCTTGGCGTAGGCCTAGGGCGAGGGGTAGTGCTCGGGGTAGGGTTAGTTGAAGGGCTAGTGTTTGGCAGAGGCCCACGGGCAGTGTTAGGGTTAGGGCTCATGTTAAACCTAGGACTAGTGGTAGTGGTAGGGGTTGGTCGAGGACTAGGGGTTGGTGTCACGAAATGGCTCCGGGTTGTCCTAGGACTCCGAACGGATGTAGGGCTGGATTAGGGTGTGGCTAATGGTGGGTCCAGGGTGATTTCGTAGGACACGGGTTAGTGCTCTGGCTATTGGTAGGGCAAGGTGTACCGGTTGGCGACGGGCAAGTGCTAGGCTTCGGACTAGAGTGAGCACTGGGCGTTGGTCTAGGGCCCGAGGTAGGGCTAGTGGGAGCGGTAGGCGTAGTGCTTGGGTAGGCAAAGGGCAAGAAGTGGGTGTCGGGGTAAACCTCGGAGTAGGCCTAGGACCAGGAGTGGGAGCTGTGGCTAGGTGTAGGGATGGGGGTGGGCCTATGGGTAGGGGGAGCTGTAGGGCCAGGGGTAGTGGTAGGACCAGAGGTAGTGCTAGGCGTAGGCCTAGGGCGAGGGGTAGTGCTCGGGGTAACCTAACCCTAACCCTAACCCTAACCCTAACACTAACCATAACCCTAACCCTAACTCTAACACCAACCCTAAACCTAACCCTAACCGTAACCCTAACCCTATACCTAACACCAACCCTAACCCTAACACTAACCCTAACCCTAACACCAACCCTAACCCTAACCCTAACCCTAAACCTAACACCAACCCTAACCAAAACCCTAACCCTAACCCTAACACCAACCCTAACCCTAACCCTAACCCTAACCCTAACGCTATGCCTAACACGAACCCTAACCCTAACCCTAACCCTAACCCTAACACCAACCCTAACCCTAATCCTAACCCTAACCCTAAACCTAACACCAACCCTAACCCTAACCCAAACCCTAACCCTAACACCAACCCTAACCCTAACCCTAACCCTAACCCTAACACCAACCCTAACCCTAACACTAAACCTAACTCTAACCCTAACCCTAACCCTAACCCTAACATCAACCCTAACCCTAACCCTAACACTAACCCTAACCCTAACACCAACCCTAACCCTAACCCTAACCCTAACCCTAACACCAACCCTTACCCTACCCCTAACCCTAACCCTAACCCTATGCCTAACACCAACACTAACCCTAAACCTACCCCTAACCCTAACACCAACCCTAACCCTAATCCTAACCCTAACCCTAACCCTAACCCTAACACTAACCCTAACCCTAACCCTAACCCTAACACCAACCAAACCCTAACCCTAACCCTAACCCTAACCCTGTACCTAACACCAACCCTAACCCTAACCCTAACCCTAACCCTAACACCAACCCTAACCCTAATCCTAACCCTAACCCTAACCCTAACACCAACCCTAACCCTAATCCTAACCCTAACCCTAACCCTAACCCTAACCCTAACCCTAACCCTAACACCAACCCTAACCCTAACTCTAACCCTAACCCTAACCCTAACACCAACCCTAACCCTAACCCTAATCCTAACCCTAACCCTAACCCTAACCCTAACCCTAACCCTAACCCTAACCCTAATCCTAACAAGGGCAAGGTGTACTGGTCAGCGACGGGCAAGTTCTAGGCCTCGGACTAGAGGGAGCCATGGGCGTTGGTCTAGGGCCCGAGCTAGGGCTAGTGAGAGCGGTAGGCGTAGCGCTGGGGTAGGCATAGAGCAAGGGGTGGGTGTCGAGGTAAACCTCGGAGTAGGCCTAGGGCCAGGAGTGGGAGCTGTGGCTAGGGGTATGGATGGGGGTGGGCCTATAAGTAGGGGGAGCTGTAGTACCAGGGGTAGGTGTAGGACCAGAGGTAGTGCTAGGCGTAAGCCTAGGGCGAGGGGTAGTGCTCGGGGTAGGGTTAGGTGAAGGGCTAGTGGTTGGCAGAGGCCCACGGGCAGTGTTAGGGTTAGGGCTCATGTTAGGCCTAGGACTAGTGGTAGTGGTAGTGGATGGCCGTGGGCTAGGGGTAACTGTCACAAGAGGGCTCCGGGTAGTCCTAGGACTCCGAATGGATGTAGGGCTGGATTAGGGTGTGGCTAATGGTGGGTCCAGGATGATTTTGTAGGACACGGGTTAGTGCTCTGGCTATTGGTAGGGCAAAGAGTACCGTTTGGCGACGGGCAAGTGCTAGGCTTCGGACTAGAGTGAGCACTGGGCGTTGGTCCAGGGCCCGAGGTAGGGCTAGTGGGAGCGGTAGGCGTAGCGCTGGGGAAGGCAAAGGGCAAGGGGTGGGTGTCGGGGTAAACCTCGGAGTAGGCCTAGGACCAGGAGAGGGAGTTGTGGCTAGGGGTAGGGATGGGGGTGGGGCTATGGTTAGGGGGAGCTGTAGGGACAGGGGTAGGGGTGGGACCAGAGGTAGTGCTAGGCGTAGGCCTAAGGCGAGGGGTAGTGCTCGGGGTAACCTAACACTAACCCTAACCCTATCACTAATCCTAACCCTAACCCTAACCGTAACACCAACCCTAACCCTAACCCTAATGCTAACCCTAACCCTATACCTAACACCAACCCTAACCCTAACCGTAACCCTAACCCTAACCCTAACACCAACCCTAACCCTAACCCTAATCCTAACCCTAACCCTAACCCTAATACCAACCCTAACCCTAACCCTAACCCTAACACCAACCCTAACCCTAACCCTAACTCTAACCCTAACCCTATGCCTAACACGAACCCTAACCCTAAACCTAACCCTAACCCTAACACCAACCCTAACCCTAATCCTAACCCTAACCCTAACCCTAACCCTAACACTAACCCTAACCCTAACCCTAACACCAACCCTAACCCTAACCCTAACCCTAACCCTAATTCTATACCTAACACCAACCCTAACCCTAACCCTAACCCTAACCCTAACACCAACCCTAACCCTAACCCTAACCCTAACACCAACACTAACCCTAATCCTAAAACTAATCCTAACACTAACCCTAACACCAACCCTAACCGTAACCCTAACCCTA